>NC_052253.1:11308184-11608184 GCF_013401445.1 Tripterygium wilfordii | reverse complement strand
GCCTTCCTTCGCTTCTTCCTTTTAAACACATTTTTCTCATCATTTTTACGTTTATTGACACTGTGATTCTGCGAAGAAGAAGCAGCTGGCCCACCAGTTGGGGTTTCAACATGCTGTGGTTGATCATCTACAATGAAATATACACATTATTTTAGTTGACGTAATACTTCATTTGCCATCATCCATTATATGAGTAAGAAACTGCAAGACAATGCCATCATTCATTTCAAGTACAAAGAGCTTGAAACACACGAACCTTTGTTTCCATTCAAGGAAGATGTAGATGTCTTGCTACTGATTTCTCTTTGCACAATCCTTGCAAGAAAACTCTCATTAGGATTCTTTTTAAACTGCCTTCTAATATAGACGTGTTCTACTCGAGCAACAGACGGTTTTCCTGGGGTCTCTGGAACCCAGGAATCCTGCTTTGCTGAGTCCTCCATTGCCTCAGCTCTCCTCTGGAAAAAAAATGTAATGTTAAAATTGTAGTAAAAATTAATATAAAGCCAGTAAATTAGTATCGCATACAAGAACTAGTGATAAAAAAAGTCCCATTGAAAAATATATTTAAAAAAAAAGGTTCTCCGGGAAGATGAAAAAAAGAGAAGAAAAACCATGACAAGAAACTGAGCAGGATATATGAAACAGAAACAGAAAAACCAAACTTAAATTGAGACAGTGCAGTTAAAGATAATCGACATCTGATAGCAAGCCAAAAACTTGTATCCATACTCAAAAAGAAGGAGGAGAGTATAAAATATCAGACAAGTGAAATAACATACTTAACAAAATCCTCACACGTTTTTGCTGTGATCACGGGTTTCTGTCATCACCAGTGAATGCATGATCTCGTCGTTGGAAAGGAGAAAAAAAACGAAAGAGAGTCAGTACGCAGGGTTTTGAACATATTAAGATTAGGTAGAAGAAGACTTCCTGCTTTAAGAGAATACTAACTTTAAGGAAGAAGTAAGAGAGTCTTGATTAGAGCTCAAGGAGTTTGTTTTTGAAAATACCTCAATTGTTTCCCATAGATACGTCCACCGTAATTAGGGTTGTGTAGGCCACTTTGACCAAAAGACATAAAAGGAATATAAAAGATTTTCACAATAACGGAATCAGGTTGATTCATCCCAGTGTGCTAATTTAATTAGGACGAGTAAAATCAAATATTTATGAGTCAATACAATCTACAGCACGTTAATATATATATATATATTAAGTTCATCGTTATGTACTTTGCTAAGGTAATAGTAAACAACTATACTTTGGATGCAGGGTCTGAGAAGGACACGGATATACACAGCGTTACCCCGACAAATTCAATAATAGGCAAGTAAACAAATATTGTGCAAAAGGTTCGGGGTGCCTGAAAATAAGCAAGAGTTGTCCTAGTGGTGGTCTAAACTTGCAAGGTTTGATTTCCCCATTCCATCAAAAAAAAAATTATTAACTTAACCCCATGATTAATTAAAAAAAAGTTCCGGCACTGGAGGGGGTCAGGGAAGAACAGATGTATGCAATCTTATCCCCCGCATCACAGAGAGCCTACTTCCCAGGTTGGGGTTTGCATGTGTGCCGTTTGTAGAAAAAGCCCACGATGGCACAACCCAGAGCCAGCCTCCCCACCATCTCGGCCCATTGGGCCGTGGCAGTTCCCAGCCCACCTTCCTGGAAAAGGCTGGACAATGAGTTGAAGACTTGGGCAAGCTTATAAACTAGACACCAAGCCCCTCAACAATCGATGTGGGATTTTTATCCCTTTAACACGTTTTAACACCGTTGTGGGTAGAACGAGCTCAATGTCGTTAGATCTTACATTCAGCAACTATTCTATTTACTAAAAATGAAACCCTTAACTTACTGAAAAAAAAAACAAGATCAGTTTACCGAAAAATAAAGACCAATTTACAGAAGATATGATAAAAACAACACCAATGTCGTTTGACAGTGATCACACAGTAGCCAAGCCCCCTTGGGTGATATTTAAGCTTCTAATTCTGAGATTCGAAATCATAAAACAATGAACTATGAAGAATGCTCAAATTAAGGATGAAATTGCAGTATCCATGAATGTTATTATCAAATTAGCTAATGATCTCACACAATAAGTAAATTACCTGTCGTTCCCCAGAAAGAATGAAATAACGGGAATGCTTCTCCCCCAATTAATCGAGCAGCAACTTCATTCCACTTGCAACTGAGAACAATATGAAGTGCAGTAAATTATGATCAAACGCACGAAACTGAAAAGAAAATTTTGTGCCCACAGCTACTCACGAATAATATCCTCGATTTTGTGGATTAAGCAAGAAAAGGAACCAACAATCCAGTAGAAAGCACCCGAAGGAAAATGAGGCAAGTTTCATTTGAACTGCATTTCAAAACATAAATGGCAAGAGCAAAACGTATAATCTAAAACTCAGACTCTAACTCTAAGCTAATTATTGGTACCAGAAATTCTGAGAACCAGCAATCACAAAGCTCCAGAGAGTCTCCTCCTCATCCTCCTGAGAGAATAATCAACAAGCACGGAGACTATAAATACTCTTGTTTCTTGTTTTGCTAGCTGTAGTTTACTACTTCACAGAAAAACAAAGCAGCAAAAGAAAGATTGAGCCACCATTGATCGGCTCTGCAGCTCTCTCCTCTCTCCACCAATTCCAATTGATTTTGGGTTTCTTCACTTTCTTGGCAATCAAGATTTTGGAAGAGTCGGGCACCATGGGTGGGATTTGTTGGGTTTTGGGACTCATGGAAAATGGATTACCAAGCGAGCAGACCAGTCTAAAGATCCACGCCCAAAGAACTGGGTTTGAGAATGGTGATCGGAATGAGACAAAACCATGAGTACCGTTAGTGGTGGGCATATTAATGTTTTTATATACAAAAAAAAAAAAAAGTGCTACGTGATTGATCAATATTATATTTTTTTTAATCAAGTAATCAAAACACTTTTTTATGATGAAGGAATCCACCAAAAACACACTCCACCGAACTCTATCTCAATGACAAACTCATGGGTCACGTGCAACGCATAAACCACATGAGTCGATTAAGTCTTGTATCAAAACCCAGTGCAAACAATGCCAAAATCGTGCCAGAGTGGGTGAAAAAGAAATCCATCGAAAGCACACTCCAGCATACTCCATCCCAATAATAAACTCATAGGTCACATACAATACCCACAAACTATATGGGCCAATTAAGTTCTAGAACAAAGCTCAGTGCGAATAACGCCAAATTACGCCATAATAGGTGTTAAAACATGCACCTTCCCACGCACATGTCGTTAAAAGATTCAAACAGCTAACTTAACCATGTTAACCAACGTTTTTTTGTTCAAGTAATCAAAACACCTATTTGATTACTACTATAGTACTTTGATACCTCGTTTGATTTCCCAATAAAATCTCATAATCTGACTCAAGTAACCAATGAATAACTATTTCCCAAATACATTCAAATTAATTCATTTCAAAATTTGAAATCATGTGTCTTAATTATCATTTGCATCTCTCGTCAGGGACTTGATTTGGTGGCTTGGGAGAGCAAAATAACAATTACGCGATTTGCATTATTGCATCTCCATTTGCATTTAGAAGTTGCATTTAGGGGGCAAATTTATACTAATGAGCCGTACATGATAATTTTTTGACACTAAACAATAGGTAACGGATGATGATTTAATTTAGTTGGAGTCTTTTTTTAATCAGGGAATAATTAGGGTCAAAATTTGACGCATGATCATAAGAATATTATTCCAAGTGAGAATTGAATTCATGAACTTCCGAATTTGTACGATTTGACAAAGAAAGATTCACCCTAGATCCATTATCCTTCGAGCCTTGAAACATTTCATTTTGACCCCCTCTCCCCTTGTTCTATATTATTCTTCTTTCCTCATCAAGTCTTGTTTTATATTATTCATTTACTTTTCTATCAATTCAAAAATGAATGAATTCTAGAAGGGGAGAAATATTTTTTTTTTTCCATGGAATTTTCCAATATATTTTTTTCATAACTTACCTGGATTTGATACCAAATCTGCTGCTATTCCTTCTAAATTTACTTAGTCAAACCTATATATGTTATTCTTTCCTAATTTCGGTTTTATTTTCAACTTTTGTGGTGCTCTTAAGTCCTAATTGAGGCGATTATCAAAGGAGGTTAGGATGAACGGTCACGATAAGAATATATAAGCCTGAGAAGGAAAAAAAACAAAGAAGAGAAGGGCCGGTGCTAAACTTGTGGAGGCCCGCCGCAGTCCACATGGCACAGCCCATAATGGTTCAAAACCCAAACCCTAACTTATAGAGAAGAGACCTAAAGTCCACAATAGACAAAAGCCCACAAAACCCTTGGTGGATTGCTCAATATTTTCTTGAATTGCCTTTGTAATCATCGCTCCCGCAGTCTTATACTCGTCTCTTGCTCTCCTTATCTCTGCTGCTCTGCACCTTATCTTCATTTATCGACTTCTTCAGACAATGGCGAATGAGGACTCAGATAATCCAGCTGACTCGCAACAGCAAGAAGAACAAGAAGACACAAATCAAGAACAAGAAGACCAAAACGAAGTAGACGAAGATGACGTGAAATGGTCCTCTTCTTCTTCTTCTAATTCTGATTCTGACTATGGTTCCGATTACGAATCTTACTCCGACTATGATTACACTACAGAATCCCAACAACAGGAACAACAACAAGCTGACCCGCTTCTCTCCAATATCCGGCGGGGCCGGGGGCCTCAAGACACCGAGGACAACACTCCCGAGGCCAACTTCCGGCGATACGCCGAAGTCTTGGATAGCAGCGTGCGGGAGTGGGAAGAGGAAGAGGACCGCGAATACGAGTACTATGAGGACCTATATAACTTCCCTAAAGACCCTGAGAATTGGCGGGAGGAGGATCTCAAGGAGCTCTGGGCGGACGCTCCAGTCGGCATGACCAAGCCTGGGTGGGACCCGGTTTGGGCAGACGAGGAGGACTGGGAGGTGGTTAATGAGGAGATTCGCGAAGGCAGAGACCCTCCCATTGCGCCATTCTATGTACCCTACAGGAAGCCTTATCCTGTCATACCCGACAACCATTACGATATATCTAATCCCAAAGCAGTCATCGAAGAGTTGGATAGGATTGAGGAGTTTCTCAAATGGGTCAGCTACATTTTTCCCGATGGAAGCTCGTAAGTACTTTTTTTCTTGTTATTGATATTCAGATTGGTTATTGATTCTTTTGAGGCAATTGGTTAAGCGTTCTGGTGTTTCATTTTTTTATTTAAGGTACGAGGGCACTGTTTGGGATGACTTGGCTCATGGCAAGGGAGTCTATGTTGACGAAATCGGTCTGGTCAGGTTTGTGTGTTATTCACTTTGTTGAATTGTTTTAGGCCTCCATAGCTTTCTGGTATTTGAACTCTAATTCAAAAGAACATTGCCAAAGACTTGGTGTGTCCAAATGTTAGAAAAGAGTTGCAGTTGTTATGATCTTCATAAACGCATTTCAATTTACATGTGCCCTTTGCTACTTTAATATGCAGTCTTGGATGGGATTGTGAGGGAGAATATGATACTAAAGTATGACACAGCATCTCAAATACATAAGTCACTGATTAAACACAGTCTCACCCTTAATGTATATCTGTGCTTGTCTGCTTGAGGCTAAGAGTGATGGAACAATAAATTCAGCTAAGGAGAAATGGTGGAAACTGGAAAGTTTTTTCAACACCATTCTGTTCCCAGAAATTGCCACTGCTTTTTCTTCCCCCAATTTGTTGAAATGGGTTACAAGTCAGGGTTGCCATATCTTTTCTATTGCTCTACCCACCTTTCTCTCAACAGGACTCTGTTTATATACACATATAAAGTGTAAAAGCTGTATAGCAGATTGTACCTCACATGTATCCATGAATTTATTTTTCGTAAAACTTATATATGTTGCATCACGTGCCTGTAAATGCAGAAATGTTTGTATATGAGTTATTAACTAAAGCGAATTAAACTTGGATTATTACTTATTGAGGGTATCATCATCATCAAAGCGACAACACCTTTACAATATGCTTATCGAGGGTATATTCTTACAATATAAGCAATCTTTATTCCTTGTTACCAATTAATGCCAAAGGGGTTTTATTGTTACTTTCACGACCATCATTACAATGGCTTTTTTTAAAAAAAGTGAATTTCGTTGTATAGGTATGAAGGTGAATGGCTACGTAATGACATGGAGGGTCATGGTGTGGTTGAAGTTGATATTCCTGAAATGGAACCCCTACCAGGCTCCGAGTATGTTCTTGATTTTCATTTATACTACTCATGACTGAACTATAATTCAACAGCTGGAATCTGTGTTATTTTTGGTATAGAATTAGCTACTGAGTTGCTTATTCCCACTATGATAGGCTTGAGAAAAAAATGCGTGCTGAAGGGCACGTCTTCTCAAGAGACTTCTTACCCCCTGAAGACAAAGAATGGCTGGAAATGGATATTGAAGATAGTGTTCAACTTGCAGGAGGGAACTATGAGATCCCGTTTTATGAGAGAGATACATGGATCAAAGAATTTGGGAGGAAACCGTGAGTATCACTTATCCTCTCTCTCTCTCTCTCCCTCCCTCTATCTCTCTCTTCACAGACCCATGCATACCCACAAAATGATTTTGTCGTCAATTCATTTCAGTTTATCATTATTATCCATCAGTATCATTATTTCTGAGTTTTCGTTGATATTACTGTTGAGATACTAAGGTGCGTAGGTATTGTGTGGTAGGATGGGGGATTAAGTAGCAGTCAATCATCCAGTGGTTGGTAGCTCAGATAGTAACTTTGACTCATACGCTACGGTTATCATAGATAGATGTGTTAAACTTGTCAATGCACACTTTGTAGCCTGCAAGCAATCATGTAATGTGCTTTAGTCTTGAAGATATCTTCTTACAGAATCATTGAGGATTTTGTTTCTATGTCAGGGAAAAGGGTCGGTACCGATATGCTGGCCAGTGGAAGCAAGGCAGAATGCATGGATGTGGTATTTATGAAGTCAACGAGCGTTCCATATATGTGAGTGTGAAATTATGCCACTCAATTTGAGGTCGTACGTTATATTGCTGAACATGCATTGTCTATTTTAACTTTTATGGACATGAGGCTTTACTTTGATCTCTATAGTTCATGACATCCCTTTTTCTGTTTGTTATTTTGGTTATCTTAGTTATATGTACACATGATTTAGAAATTGTCAGAATATGTATAAATGATGTGAAAAGTCCTAACCCTACAAGTTAACTTATTGGGTTGAATGGAAAAATAACTAATCTTAACATGGTATCGGAGCGGGAGGTCTTGAGTTCAAACATTGGCTACTGCAATTCAAACCCCATTTATTGTTGCCCCAAGTGTGGGCCTTTCTGAGAGCTCCTAGTGTTGGGTCTCGTTTATTTTGCATGTGTTGAGCCGTCAGATTGTCCAACCCAAACGTTAGGGGGAGTGGTAGAAAATGTATAAATGATGTAAAATGTCCTAACTCCTAACCCAATAAGTAACTAATCTTAACAGAAACAATTTAATGAGATTTAATCATTTGAAAACTCAAATTGATCTAATTTGCATCTAATGGTACTATTAGATATCATATTCTGTTGGTAATATCGACCTATGGGTATTTTATTTAGGCATACAACCAGCAGTTGTTATTCATTGAACTTCTTTCTGTCTTACATATCTACTGTTGAAATTGTCATTGAGCTTAGTATCTCACACGGAAAGTCTTGGTTTTCTCAATGCATGCAGGGTAGGTTCTACTTTGGGGAGCTTTTGGAAGAGGATGATGATTATGGCTGCGACGAGGAAACTTCTACGGTATCTGAAAAATTTGCTTTCGCTGATTAAGTTTTTTTTTTATTGGAAGAATCTCTATGAATTCCATATATATTTTGCCAATGAAAGGGTCTTACAGCTCCATGCAGGTATAGCAGAAGTAGCTGCTGCAAAGGCTCGGATGTTTGTTAACAAGCCAGATGGAAGTATGCCTTTTAACTCTATCAAATGATGCTTTTGTACTACAAATAATATTAAGTTGCAAACTTATGCATCATTGAGACACCAAAAAGTTGTGCCTTGTGAATGTCTGTTTGATGGTTACTTTCTTCTTCTCCTTATAGTTAACGAGCAATTTGCCTTCGGTTAGAGCACCTGCATCACTCCTAGGCATGTCCAATTATCTTTTTTCCCACATGCTACCGGAAATCGTGAGATAAATCCTTAGAATAGCCTCAAGGGATATGGATAGGATTCATTTATGGGTTGAGTGGTCGACACTTTATGAGGCGCATGAATCCTAGGGCCGGTGATCATTTAGCCTAACCCAGGGATCTGCATTTTTTATCAATCATGAAACAGCAGAAATTGCAATTTGGGATGGTGATATTGGTTTTTTTTTTTTTTTGGCGGAACTCTAAACAGACATTCAGATATTCCTTGAATTTTGATATTGGAGTGTAGTTTATTAATTTGAATGTGGCCGTTTTGCTTTGGGCTTGAATCTGTCTTTTCTAGGTCGGCTTCTCACCCATTGACAACTTATTTTATGTTAGATATTATGTTGCATAAGCAATGTAGAGCATTTATGAATCCATGCTGCCTATTTAAGCACAAGTCCTGTCTTCTTTCATGACTTTGTTGCACTGCTGAACAGTGGTCAGAGAACAAAGGGGTCCGTATAGTGATCCTCAACACCCTTATTTCTACGAAGAAGATGACGTGTGGATGGCACCAGGCTTCATTAACCAATTTTATGAAGTCAGTCAAAGCTTCCTTTTTTTTATTTGTTTCTATATTAGCAAAGGGAAGAAGAAACCAAAATCTCTGTTTTGCAGGTCCCTGATTATTGGAAAACATATGTGCATGACGTTGATCAGGAAAGAGAATTGTGGTTAAATTCTTTCTATAAAGCTCCGCTAAGATTACCCATGCCTGCCGAGCTCGAGTATTGGTGGTCTAAAGGTATGGTTTTCTTTCTCTGTGATTGCTATGGACTACTTTTGCTGCTAGAAAGCATTGATAGATGTGCCTATCCATGAGGCCACGGGACCCCCTTTCCCATCTAGACCTTAAATTATGATTCTCTTAACTTTTTTTTTTCTTTACATGGTGCGAGATGCATCATGAGTCTTGTGAACAGTGAATGTTATTTAACAATCTCATGATAAAAAACACATTTTGACTTCCTTGACTTTGTTGTTGCCTTCTGAACTCCAATTCCACTTTTGGGACCTGCCCCATTTCCAAGATGAAAGAACAATCCAAACCTGGCTAGAACACCTTGGTGTATTTATAAATATTTGTGGCTTTTTTCCTCATCTTAACCCTGCTATTAATTTTTACAGCACCACTTAAAGAGCTTTCACTCGTGAAATTATTTTTTTGCTCACAAGAATGGTATGTCTTACTCTCCCCCTGTCCCAGTTATTGCTGGTATGTACGCAATGAAAATGATGTGTACATCATGGGAATGGAATACTAATCTAAAAAATACACACCCCACTTTCCCCTCCATCAGCTTGGAAGCTGGATAAATGATTAGTATTCAGGATAAAGGAAAAACACTTAAAGCTATGAGAGCTGAAGGTTTAGTCACATATTTCTTCTAAAATAATAAGAAATTGCTCATTCAGGATATTAACACCTCTCCCATGAAATGAATAAGAAATCCTCATTTTTAGATTCTCGGTTTTTACACTAACTATATGTTTATGCAAATTGAGTGGTTCAATAAGAAGGGAAATTTATATGAGAATGCTTTTTCAGTCTTTTGAATGATCAGTTTTGTGGATTGGCTCTCACCATGCCCCTTTACCTGTCTTATGCTGTTGTTATGAAGTCTTCCTTTCTAGTTGTCTAATGTTCACATTTCTGCCTCTCTTCCTCCCTTGAGACCAAAATGAATGAATAATTGGAAGTTGGATTTCTCTTTTAATGTTTTGATGCTGATTTTCTTTCTCACTTGTTTTTTCTGCTATTTTTTAGATTTTCTGATTTGTCTTTACAGCATCACATTTTTTGTTTTTATTCTATCAGAAGAGGAACCCGAATTTGTCCTTATCAACAAGGAACCAGAAGCTGACCCTGAAGATCCATCAAAGCTTGTATATACAGAAGATCCCCTTATTCTGCACACTCCAACTGGAAGGATAATCAACTATGTTGATGATGAGAAACATGGAATCCGTTTATTTTGGCAGCCTCCTTTGAAAGACGGAGAGGAGCCAGATCCAGAGAGGGTAGAGTTGCTTCCCCTTGGTTTTGATGAGTTCTATGGACGCGATACCACTGAGAAGAAGGAAAGTAAGTGGAAGCGACTTGTTATGGCAATTGAAAACACATGCAAGCCAGTATTTGATAAGTTAGACAAATGGACTGAGGAAAAGAAGAAAGATAGTGAGATGAAAATTAAGCTTTATGAAAAGGAACTTGAACTTATTGAGGCTGAATTGTGTTTAGAAGAAGCCATTGAGGACATGGATGAAGAGTTGAAGATGCAAGAGGAAGAGGAGGCAGCAGAAATGGATTATCCTGAGGAAGAAGATATTTCCTCATCGACGAAAGAAGATATTTCTGCATCAACCAAAGATGATATTTCTGCATCAGCCAAAGAGGATGAGAAATCTTATCCTCAAGATGAAGACGAGGAAGAGGAAGAGGAGGAGGAGGATTTTGGTGAACCATCAAATTTTGGGTCAGTGACCACCGATCAGGAGCCAGAGAAAAAAGAGCAGAAAGGAAACAAACCTGGGGACTCACCTTTTTCTGCATCATCTCTTTCATTTGCTTCTCGTAGCTTTGTCTCATCAGTAAGTATAATTTTGTCTTCTTTTCTTGACGGCTGATTACTTCTTTTAAATCGTTTAAGGTCCAGGAATTTTCCTAAAACAGAAGGTTCACATAGGATTTATCATTTGCTTATGTTCTCTACGATGTAGATGAAATCTATATTGAAATTGGAGATTTTGCTTTTTAGGTCTCAGATAAATATTGATGTTATAATTCTCTTTCTCAATGTAGCTATCATACTATGACGATTTTGATGTACGAAGATTTGAGTATCTGCATTGTGGGTGAATATAAGTGGATTTATGGGCCATTTAAGGTTTACTTTTGTAGATTAATGGGTTCTGTAGCCTGTATTTTGGTTAGATTTTAACTGGTTGACATTTTAACTGATGGGTGCTGATTTTTTGGACCGGAAGAGAAAGTATTACAGAATTAGGGACAGAGTCCTCCACTCAGATCAAATTACGCAAGTTCATTTATGTTTTGTATTTGGATAGGAAATTAATTAGTTTGCTCTTGCCTTTTCTGTTCTAGCTTGTAGAGATTTTGCAACCAAATTTTTTCTACAAATTGTTGGAAATGGCTCATACTAGTTACCCTCACCCCACCATATCCTTCCTTTTGGTAAGTGTGCAAGAGACAGCATCGCTTTTGATTTTGGTACTTGTTCTTTTTCTACTTTCTTTCAGGTTCCTTCTATGCTGCGTAAACCAATGTTATTGTGGAAGAAACATAAATGTCCACCGAGGCCTATCTATTTGTCACATGTTGAGGATTTCAATGGCACCTTGAAGACGTTTGATTTTGTTAGTTTTCCTCGAGAGCTTGGCGTAAAAGGGGGCTTGAGAGCTAAAAGGCCAGCTAATGTGAAGTCTCAAGCTAGAAAACACTCATCGGAGGCAATATCCCCATTACGTTCCCTGTCTCGTCACCTGTTACATCCTTCAGCTTTGGTGAGCCATAAAAGTTTTCCAAAAGTTTCAAGAACGCGTAATTCTACTTTGCAGCATGCAGCACCCAAGACACATTTGGACAGCATATTATCTTTGCACTTGCCGCTGTATGGTATGGAACCTCCTCAACATGCAATTGTATGCGAACCTCTGCAGGCTTTCTCTGAAGTAAAATAGAATCTTCAGGTGTTCAAGGTAATATCCATTTTTTCAGGGCAATATTGAATTACTTGTGCCAATTCTTTGGACATGTACAATACATTTGCAAGGTTGGTTCTATATAATCTGTGAAAGTAAGAAATTGTTGGAACTTCAGTTTGGAAGTGTTTCACTTACCAAAAAGTATAAGAGTTTGGAAGTGTTTCTAATGCCATGTCTGCGTGGAAGTACAAGTCTGTGCCATCAAACTTGTATACCGGCTCTGGTTTCAAGCTTCAAGCTGCAGTTCTGTACGACAAAATGTGCTGCAGGAAAATGCAGGTTATACAAATTCAGTTGACATAATTTCATGGTCATTGTTTTTAATCTTTTGATAAAAGTTTTCCTTTTGTTTCGGTCTTGTCGATTAAATGTGGGTCTTAAATCCATATGGAAGAAAATATTTCTAATAACCTTTGCTGTAACTTGGCTTAAAATCTCTGGTAGGAATGTGCTCCAAGAATTAAGAATTTTGAAGTTTTAGGGCTTTGAGGTCGGTATCCATGAAATTGAAAGGGCGAATGCATCTGAACATGGTTATGTACTGTCAACGCAAGACAGCTTCTAGGTGGGGGTAGACTCTTGGTTTGCATCTATAATTGGTAGCAGGCATGCGAATGCCTGGGTCGTTAAACTGGCCAAATGTGCCGTTCTGGGTGACAAATCCAGTCGCATACTCACTTGGTTTTTTGTTGATTTACGGTTTTCCCTTGATAACGGGCATGAATGTTTTCATTATTGCAATTTGCGAGATGAATCTTTACTCAGTTCAGTGTATGTGAATGTCGCATTATTCTCTCACACTAAGCCTTAGCTCATGTCTCCACTGGTATAGTAGGATTTCTCATGTAGTCTGGGGTTAACCAGTTAGTTATACAGTGAACAGTTGAATAGGTTTTACGTTAACAAAAGATAAGTGAACTAATGCTACAAACCACGTGTCCTCGTGGTGCCACGCAAAATGAGGAGAAATCTCACCACATCATCGCTCCACGTGTTAGCTTCTAATCACAAGTCACAACCGCACCGTGAGCAGAAGCCGTTAAACCAGCAGCTAAAACAAGACCCCCACACACTTCAAGATCGACGGGCAATTGCCAGTCGACATACGTCCGCCTTGCGGACTATTATTTCCCCCAAACCAATTTCACTTCCATCTCCAAAACCGACTATAACCGGTAACACGTACTCTTATCCCCTTCCCTATATAAATACATCAGAGGGTTTCACTTATTTCCTCCGTCCGCCGCCTTTGCTGCTGAATCATTGTTCTTTGCACAATCTTCGCCACTGGATTTTTTTTATTCACGGTTATACCATTCTGGTTATGAGAGCTGCCTGTTGCCGGGAACCTGAGAGCCCAAGCTCTTCTCCATCTCTCGGTTTCCCTCGACCCCGATTCTTCCGTTATCGGCGTTTGAGGTAATCGGAAATCCACACATACATCAAGAAGTAGGTTGGAGGATTTCGCGTACAAACGCAATACCTTTATTTCTTCAATAATATACTATGCCGACATCAAAGAGTACGAACCGGAAAGGACAGGAACCGGAGAAGAACAGATCGAAGGGGAAATTTATTGAGGAGCCCTCGTCGTTTCACGGGAGGATACCGGTGACCACAATGTCTACGTCTTCTCAGATTCGAAGGCCAAAG
This sequence comes from Tripterygium wilfordii, assembly GCF_013401445.1. Lineage (NCBI taxonomy): Eukaryota > Viridiplantae > Streptophyta > Magnoliopsida > Celastrales > Celastraceae > Tripterygium > Tripterygium wilfordii. The sequence goes on along the minus strand of NC_052253.1, from coordinate 11,594,549 downwards.
ACACTACCGGACTTATTATCCGGTAAGACTGTCTCCGGATTCTCGCCGGATGCGAAGCCACTGCGACCGACTAAGCTGCTACTAAAAGTGACAATACAAGGGAGCGTTGGACCTGTACAGGTGTTGATGTCGCCGGAATCCACCGTATGTGATCTGGTGGCTGCTGCACTGCGGCAGTACTCAAAGGAAGGTCGCCGCCCTATCCTTCCTTCCACCGATCCTTCCGCTTTCGGTCTCCACTACTCCCAATTTAGTTTAGAAAGTGAGTTGAATTTGTGATTATATCATAACCGTCAATATCTTTCTTAGCTTCTTAGTGATACACGTGTACGGCAGTGATTGACGGGGTCTGTTTTTGGTGGGACAGGTTTGGATAGAGAGGAAAAACTCATGGAGTTGGGATCTAGGAACTTCTTCATCTGCTGCCAAAAGAAGTAATAAAGCGTGGACGGTGGAGTGACAACGACGACGTCGTGTTGTTCGAAGGAAGCTGAGAAGGCAACCAAAAGTGGTTTCCCGTGGCTGAAGTTCATGGGCTTCTGAGCTCTAATTGGCTTGGGTGGCATCAATATTTTCTTAAGCAATTGCTTTGTATCGTCGTAGATTAAGAACGAAGCCTCATAAAGTCGTGCGGATGTGTACACAACCATGTGTGACTCAAACAACCGACACTTAAGATAGAGTTAAAATGTCCCTGCTCTAGACAATTGATTTAATACTTCAACGTGATGGGTCCAATTAGACATGACCCAAAAAACCAGCCCATTTTCACTAGATTAGGCCCGAGCAAATATTTTCTGGTATTAAATATTTTTTGATGAGTTTAAATTTACTTATTTTATTTTCTGTTCATCAATGGACAGATTTTTTTGACTAATCATAAGATTAGGTTAACATTCATGGACTCCTCGTGGACGGGCAACACTTACCAATTGCGACTAACAGAGATACATACAAGTTACAATCATACAATAGAATCTAACTAGAATATTCGTGATCACGTGTTGAGTTTTGATTTAATTAATTTTGTCATTAAAGTGAAAAATTTCTTTGTACACCAACTTAACGACCTGAATTTAAACTTATATAGTGTGTTAAAAAAATATAACTAGGAATATGCCTGGTCTGACGCGGTTCATTTGGCTATCACCATACAAGAATGTTTGAAAATATTAATGCAACATATTTCGCCAGAAAAATTACATATTTATTTCGGGGACAAAAAAAAAATTGCAAGATTCTTGGGATAAATGAGGCCAAAACTCCGGCCCACTAGTCTTGTGCATAAAGGGATTGGACACGTAGAAACTAAAAAGTTCCATCAACGTCCAAAAACGAGAGCCCATATTCATTAATCTGATTATAGGACTAAAACAATTGTTCGTGCCCTTCCCAGTCGGGCTTTCAAAAGTCAAAACCCTAGTTAACAAATGGAAAGACCTGGCGGCAACTCCTTATAATCGTCTTCAAACCCACTCTCCTCTGCCTCTTGAATCCTCAATTCTCTCCGTCGGAAACCCTTGTCCTTCCCAAAAACCCAAAACCCTAGGTTACTAGATCACTATGGCCTCTTCAATGGAGTTTTGGGGTAAGTTTGCCTTGTCTGCTTCTTTGTATCTCGTTTCTTTGGTTTTGACCATCTATGCTTGTCAATTCTCCTTTGGTCTTTGTTGCTTAACTTCTGTTTTCTGTTGCTATTTCCCCTAGTTTTGTAAGTATCTTGCAAGTGATGGGATGTGTTTGTACTTGTTTGGTGATTGAGAGATTAGGATGTTCGCGTTGAAGATCTTACTGTTATAGTTGTTACGACCAAATCTCCTTATATTTGTTTGAGCATATAGCGGTTTTTGTGGTTATGAAGATAGCGGTTTATTTATAAACATTGTATTTGAGTTTTTTTTTTTGGTCGTTTTCAAGGCCAGTTGATTTATCTACGCCGATGACATTTGCTGGTATAGTAGTTTTTCTATAGTCTTTCTCTGTGATAATTTATATCTGGTATTTCTTGTTCATATTTTGCACTTGCAACATCTTAATAATATTTCTTCATGAACAGTTTGTTTTCTTTAAATGGATGTTTAGATTCTAAAGTGTCAATCTGATTAGATATTGTACTTGTGTTATTTTTATGTTATTTCTTTTCCATGTCTTGTTTTGTGAGTTGTAGAATAATTATCAATTAAAGTTTTTCTGCACTTGACTGACTACCAGGGGTTGAAGTCAAGGCTGGGGTGCCTCTGAAAGTAACACCCACGGAAGATGCTATGATACATGTTTCTCAGGTTAGATGCCCTTCAGCTGGTTTCAGTTTGTTTTCTATTTGCGCATTATATTTTATATTGACTATAATGCTGGCTCCATTCTATGCTTTTGTTATCCAGGCAGCTCTTGGCGAGTCGAAGAAAGATAAAGGAAAGGAAGCTGTGCCGTTGTTTGTTAAGTGTGGTGATCAGAAGCTTGTTATTGGAACTCTTTCTTCTGAGAATTTCCCCCAAGTATCATTTGATTTAGTTTTTGAGAAAGAATTTGAACTTTCTCACAACTGGAAAGGTGGAAGCGTCTATTTCTGTGGTTACCAAGTTCCTATACCCGAAGAATATCCTTCATATTTGTTCTTTTGGTCTTTTGTTTCGTGTTTATAACTCTTTGTACTGTGAATATTCCTATGTGGTTGATGGGGAGGTGACACCTATTTACGCGTTCAAGTTATAATTTTTGTCTTAATAACTTGGAAGCCAAAGCTCTGTAAATTTTCCATTTAGTTTAGCTTATTCTTTATTTCCTGAATGTGAATTAACGATAGAAGCTTTCTTAGTCAGTCTTACTTTCTGGGAAATACTAACTGGAGCCATATGCCCAAGTATGAACACTTGTCTTTTCCTTGAGATTTGCTGCCCTGGGTGGAAGAAGTGTTCTGTAATTTACTTTACTTATTTATTTATTTCTTTTATTTTCTCACTTTTACTGAAACATGGTATTTCAGTTATGTGCCTTGCAATCTTTTTGTATGGAAAATTTGGTGTTTTCAACTCTGATGTAAACATCTTGCGTAACTTATTTAATCCCTTTCTGTGCTTCCTTGACCACCTATCGTCTTCTGAATTCCACGGGTGATGACTATCCTGGTCAGTTCAGTTGCATTCAATGAGTTTTTATTTGAAATATGGTTTCTTGTGGTTTGCTCAAGTGCTTTAACTTGTACAGGTTCGGAATTTTCTGACGAGGAAGAGATTCCGCTGACCAAAACCGAGAATGGTATTCGTTTTTGTGAATACGAATTGATGTATTCTATATTTAATGATCCCATGTTTTTGATTCCTAATGTCTTTTTTTTCAGTAAAAGCTGTGCCAAAGGGTGATAATGCTGCAGCCAAGTCCCAAGCAGCCAAGCCCGAGTCTTCTACAAAACAGGTTAAAGTTATAGAGCCAAGTAAGCCTGAGGAAGGTGATTCTGCTGAAGATTCTGAAGACGATTCTGATGAAGATTCCGAAGATGATTCTGATGAAGATGATGAAAGCGAGGTATCTCCTTTTCTTTAACTTAACGGAGACTGTTCCAGACTTCTTTTCGAGCCTGCTTAGTTCCTCACATCAGTATTCAGTATCTTGGTACTCACTCTAAAATATTCCTTTCCTGTTAAAGCAACTCAAAGATTTTCTTAAGAGTGTATTTGATGTTGTCAGGATAAATTTTGTTCCTTTTTCACTGGATGCCTGTTAATCTTGTTCCTCTTGCTTTATCGACTGCTAGATGCTGTTTCATGTTTTTTTTTTCTTTCTTCAGATGAAATTGACTTTGATGTACGTGTTTTTTTTACTGGGCAGAGTGATCTTATGATGTCTGAGGGCAATGATGATGATTCTGATGAAGAAGAAACACCTAAGAAGGTATAACCTTGATTACTATTTTGTAATGATCTTCACTAATTAGTTCTTTATGACGCTTATGGTTCTCATTCATGCTTAAGGCTGAGGTTAAGAAAAGGCCTAATGATTCTGCTTTGAAGACTCCAGTATCTAAGAAGGCAAAGTCTGCTATCCCTCAGAAGACAGGTATGTTATTCAAATATTTTTCCTTCGAGGATCTACTGGATCCTTCTATATGATTGCAGCATGATTATATTTTGAAAGAACCATGACTTGGATCAGGGGATTTAGAGACTTCATCGTGCTAAAGGATTCATAATTTTTTATTATTGACTCACCTTATAGAAACAACCTTGATTTTTTTATTTATTTACTGCCCCATTTTGTTTTTTGTTTATTTGCATACGCCGTTGATTGATTCAGATGGGACATATTAGAGTGTTTGTTGATGGATATAGTATATTTTTGTTGATTTGATAAAATGATTTCGTGCATAAATTCAGAAAAAAATTGTGTGATCATGTATCTTCTGTATATTTTCCATTTTAAACAGTCTTTGATGTTGCAGAATCTACAATTTCTGCTCCTTTTTATGTTGGCTTCTTTGAATTAAATTTTATTTTTCATCTCAACCCTTCTTTTTTTGCCCTTGTTTTTGTTGCTTCATTTCCTTTATTTTATTAATCTTATCTCCATCAGTTTTGAACTGACTTCGTTCTTTATTTTAGCTTTGCCTTTATAATGATGACAAGATGTTTGTTAAAACTTAAAACTCTGTCAAAAACATTTAATCCAATTGCACTGTGATGACGTTCCTTGAGAAAACGAGGAAGAAAAATCCTTGTTTAATTTAGAGATAAGAATTCAGTCATTAGGAATCCATTGGGGAAAATGTGAATTGTTTTTACGTCTTCTCAGTTATTTTCTAAATTTGTTGCATTTAGTGTAATATGAGGAGCTTATTTGATCCTTAATTTTTATGCGTGCATGCGATTTTTAAGGTTGCATTATGTAGTTCAATTATTTGAAATGAGAAATGAAATAATTTGTTTAACCTTGTTTGCTGCAAATTGTTTTTAACAATGATTCATTGTGAGCATGTGTTGTACATGCACGATTTGTTAGACTATCTTTGAGCTTGTTATTATTATTATTTTGTTAAAGATGGTAAGAAGGGAGCGCACTCTGCAACTCCTCACCCTTCAAAGCAGGCTGGTAAAACACCTGCAAATGGAGCCAACTCTAAGGCGCAGACACCAAAATCTGGTGGTGAATTCTCATGCGGATCCTGTGGCAAGTATGTTGCAGCATTTACTACTCACGGTAACTTCAATGAAAAAGAATCGAGTCGTGGTAGTTTTAATTGACCTGTTTTTTGTTTTTTTTGGTGCAGATCATTTAATAAGGAAGTGGGACTGCAGTCTCACAAAAAAGCCAAACATGGAGGCACCTAGAGTTCCCGTGATTAAATTTTGTTCGAGAGCCTTGTTTTTTGGTTTGGTAGGCGGTGTATCAACTAAAAGTGAGTGGGGTTTTGTGGTCGGGTAGCTGGCAACTTTAATTCATGTACTGTGGTGCTGCAAACTTGATTGGTATTTTGTTTTTGTCATTAGTTTGTCAAAGTATCGTAAATTCTGTGCTTATTGGCCCTTGTCTGTGTTTGATTATACTGGGGTTGGAGGCAACTGGAGTTGCACTTTTATGGAGTTAGAGCTGAACCTACTGGGTAGGGCGCTGCATACTTGCTTTAGAGCTATTGAAAATTTGTTGCTTTGTGCATTAGAATATTTTGGCACTTGTCTTTTTCCATGCTTAAAATATGCACATCTTCGGATCACTTTGTGTCTTGTAGCGTCTTCTTTGTCCTTGTCTTTATTCGATTCTAGTATTTTGGAACGTATGGTGAATGCTTGCATCTTGGTCATGGAGCATAATTTTGCTCTACATTACCGACTTACGAGACATGGAAAACCAATTCCACAACTAATTGTGTTTTTAAGTAAAATAATCAATTCGATTTACTATTATTATTCAAGATTCGACTCTTTTCACTGGATCTTTGTATGCATTATTTGGTCAATGGTTTTTGTAGACGAGCTCATATTCGTAGAACTCTTTTTATCCTTTGATTCAAAGGTTATAGACCCCTGCCTTTCTTGGAAAGAGGCTAGGATAAAAAAATCAGTTTCCAATGCCAGTTCACGGCACGCTGGTAGGATCAAAGAGGAAAGAGCTATACTAGGAGAAATTCTGCTTCTCGCCTACCGTCCTGGTAGGTAATAGATGCTAAACTACTACCCTTTGGATGGGTTAGTCTGAGGGTTGGAGACCAACCAAGTGTAATGACCGGGAGGCGTATCCAACATCATTACCAGTTACAAGCAAAGGTCGTCGTAGAATTGTACGATGCCTTCTATAAACATCATGGGCTTCTCTTGAATACCCTCCGGGTTCACTCTGCCTCGCTAATTTAGTCCATCTTGTGACGTGCAACCACTACTAATTCAGGTAAAATGGACTAATGTTCAACAAAAGTTCAGGGTAATGCCGCTATCAAAATCGAATCACATCAGAAGAATTTTCAGTCTACAGAGAAACACAACCATAATCAGATCGACTTACTCCGAAGGAAAGTTAATTAATGGCGGGTCTAAAAGCTAGAAGAGGTGTAGATAGCTAGGAAAATCATTTGGCATTGCTTCACTTTTTAGCAAGGTTCTTAAAACCGGACCGGTCATCAAACCGGAAAAGTCTTCGGTTCACGGTTCAAAGGTTCAACCGGGGTTCAAACCGGTTTTAATGTAATGAATTATTTATATATATATTTATATTATATGCATATAATATGTAAGAAAACTTCATAAAAATACAATATATTCAAATAAAGTACCATTTTAAATAAAGAAAATCTCATAGCCTAGTGGTTAAAACCTTTTTTAATGAACAAAAGGTCATGAGTTCAAACCCTACAAATAACAAAATTTCAAAAATATTTTATTAACATTAATAAATGACCGAACCGGTCAAAACCGGTCCGGTTCTGACCGGTTCAACCGGAAATATCCCGGTTCACCAATCATCGGTTCTGACACCTCAACCGGACCGGACAAGTGGGCGGTCACCGGTCCGACCGGCCGGTCCGACCGGTTTTCAAAACACTGCTTTTTAGTTGCCTACACTTCATTTCATTTGAAGCAATAAGTAATCTCAACGAGGTGGACACAATCCCCAGGCTTAGAATACTTGCAATGTTTGGGAAAAAAATCTCCGATGAGCATTATTCTATACCAACATCCCATGTACTGACGAAACATGTGAGCAATATGCAAACCAATACAAGAAGCAAGTAAAGACAAGCATACACGATCAAAAGCCGAACACAATATTTATAGCAACAATTCATTGCCCAAATTCGTACAACAAAGCCATCCAAGTTAAAATAATTGGTAGTCCAACAAGTTTCAAAAAAGGAAACAAGTAAAAAGAGATTGTCTGGCAAAACAGAAGATAACCAGCAATAATTCCAAACAGTAGTTAATAGCTGACTTACATGGTTGAACCAAATAAGATCTCGAGTAATTATCTTGGTTATTCCTCAATATAGTCTGAATGGTCTTGTAAACCAATCCTCTGAAAAGCAACCAATAACCTGTACACAATTTTCATGGTACGCTGTGATTAAAATAGGCTCAGTCCTTATAAGCAGGGTCACCAGAACCTGCAAGACTTGAAAGGTAAGATTAATTTTTTATTGAGCAACAAAGATGAGGGAGTTTATGGAAGACAATATCGAAACAGAACCATGGAAAAGTTGATCATTCACTAGCCAGGATATGCGGTGCTCAGAGTCCCTCCACACACAGACACACAGATACAAAGCAAAACAATCAAATAGATACCTTGCTCACATGTAATGAATTAAATCTGTTGGATCAACTCAGGGAAGGGCTTTATTAGAAAGTACAACTACAGACAGAAGGCACAGACTTCTAAAGACTTTAACAGCTGTCAAAAGATTACTCTGTACTTCCTCCAAATCAAACTAACTACAAGAACAGTGAATAATTAACGAATCCTGTGAAAACCCCAGAAAAGAATCTACAAATATCAGCTCTTGCTAGTAACATGAGTAAAAGGTCCTCCCCTATAGGTTTACGAGTGAAAGTAAATTTGGTCAAAATCTTTCCTCACAACCAAAACACTGGCGAGATATGCAGTAGAAAACTTAGTAAATAGTGACAGAACTGGAACAAGATTCTAAATGTAAACCAGAAAACACGACTGCAACGGGGGATCTTTAAACATTTTTGTACAAATTTCTGCAGTTTAAATCAGATCACATATAGGAGTCAGACAAGTACAGAAAATTGAGCCAGAAAATATGTTATTATATCTTCAAATGAAGGAAGGACTTTCAAAAAAAATTAGCCAGGTGCATAAACAGGAGGAAGAAACTTTTTAGCAGTAACATTGGTTGTACCAAGACCAGAATAGATTTCCTCTAAGAGAGATTTTAGAAAAGGTTATAATTCCTAAAGAAATCTGGGGTGAGTTTAACGGATGAAACTGGAGACCCGATGCTTACAAGCTTAAGACACAATCAATCATGCAAAAAACTCTATGAATTAAGTTGATCAATGCAAAAGAGAAAACATTTCACATTCCATATCACAGAATTGTGAACCTGCACACCACCTGCACAGTGGAAATGGACAGTAAGCGCTATATTTATTTATTTGGTGGGCTTTTGTTGGGAAAAAAGACTTGTTTATCCCTTTTAGTAGCAAACTATGACATAGAATTTAGAAATCATACAAGAGTTAGAATACGAACCAGGTAAACTATATGGCTTTAATGTCCATATCCTTCCTGTTGTGGTGGTGGCTGCTGCTGATATCCATGGTACTGATTACCATTTTGCATGTACACATCGTCTCGACCTTCAGCTTTATTATTTCCATTATCGTGCTTGATCTTATCAGCACCCTCTCGGTCTTCTCTTTCCCTGTTCCACATTTCAATTTTGGCACGTCGCTCCTCACTACCTTCCCTGACTGGGCTGTGGTTCCGCCTCCCTGGGCTTCTGCTTCGCCCTCTCCTATGACTAGGGCTTGTGCTCCTGTGCCGCCTCCTACTTTCAGAGTAGTGATGCTTGTCATCATACTTTCTACTGCGCTCGTGAGAGTGGTCTTCATAGCTACGATGTCTATAAGGACTTCGGCTTCGGCTGCGGCTACCCCTTCGATGATACCTCCCAAATAACTGTCGCCTCAAATCCCTAACAAAGAAACAAGAGAAACAAAATCTGATAAAAACATTCAATTAAATGTGATTCAAAAACTGGCTATTGAAAGGCCCTTTTACCTGCTGATCCTTTTAAGGTGCATGAAATTGCAGTAACCACCACGGTTGCACGCATTCTCCTCATATTGCCTACAAGTTGCTTCACGAAAGTCCGTCACAGGAGAAAAATCAACAATGATGGGACGACCTGTGACAAATTTGTTCAGAAAACAAATAAGGGCAAGAAGCTAAGTGAGATTTGATAATACCTACAAGTCTACAACCCATCTTTTAAGTTAGATTCCTAAATTATGGCGCTATAAGAAGAAAAGAAACAATTAGGCTAACCAGCGTAAAATCTCCCAGATAGATTTCGGATAGCATTAGCAGCATGTTCTTCCTCTCTAAACTGCACATACACATTTCCTACCTGCAGAAAGCCACCAGTACATAAATTAAAACAAGAGACCAAACGAAATAGCCATAGTATAACAAAATTTTCTCTTAAAACAAAAAAAAGATTTACCATGTGGTCGGCAAGGTTGTCGCAGACATTCAAACTCTCAATTTCACCATAATTGCTCAGTTCCTCAAACAAATCCTCATAGAAATCCTACAATTTCAATCAAAAACTTTTTAAGACCACAAAATTACCACAACACTGTACATAGCTATAGAGAATTAACAAAGATACAATCACTTCATAAAGTAAAACAAAAAATACCAAAACACATACATTAGAAAGCAGGCCTCAGCTCTAGATCTCAGAACAGTAGACGTAAGCTTCAATTCAAATTCACCAAAAGCATAACCGAAGTATGCCATGAACAACTATTTCAACTTTGGAGATTACGATTGTACAACATCCATCAGCCAGAACATAATAATTAAATAGAAATCGTTAACCTAAGAAAGAAAAGAGAGAAAAGGAACCTCGAAGTGGTCTTGGATCTTGCGAGGGTCGATCGGGTTGCCCTGAGCATCGACACCTGGTGTGATCATGTCAGGGCGCTGATACATGTTGGAAAGAAGGAGAGTGGGGCTGACGCTGGGCTTGGTGTGAAGACGAGAGCATCGGTCACCGTGCCTGCATGCGCCGATCTTGAAGTAGAAAGGACAGTTCACTCTGTCCTTCTCCGTCCCGAATATCGACGCTAAGTGCTCCGCCATTCTCTCTGTTGAATAAGCGAGGATTGGAGTGATCACAAAGATGTCAAAGCGACTGAGAAATCAAACTTCACGGGAAAGGAGAGTGAGTTGTTATACAGATACGGCAGTTTGAGAACGAAGGGAAGAAAAGGAGAGTCCGAGACAGTTCTAGATGCTTCCACGGAAGCTATTAAACAATATATAAATTTAAATGTGGACGATCCTTCAAGAAGCTGGTTTGCCCGAGTGGTTTAAGGGGTCAGACTTAAGATCTGATGCACATAAGTGCGCGTGGGTTCGAACCCCACAGCCAGCAATATATATTGCTTTTTTGTAATGTGTTTTTTTTTTTTTTTAAAAAAAATGGAGCATGTGCTAGTGGCCTGGCATTGGTTTGAGCTGAATTGAAATTATTCATTGTGGTCATTGAAAACCTTACATAGAACTCAAGTATTACGGGACAATGAACCGTGCATTGTGTTTCTTTTTCTTTTTTTTTTTTTTTTTTTTTGGACAATTACAATAGATTGTTCTTATTGATGGAGAAAAATATTAAGTGGTTCTCATATGCTTTACCATATGTCTGACGTGTGTAAATAATTGTTTTCAGTCTCGATAAGCCAATGACCCATAATTTCGCATCACAATCAATGTTTTAGATACCACGTATCGGTTCAATCGGGTACAAGACCCCTCATCGACAAGTTTCAATTTAAAAAATACTAAGTTAACCTATATCAGTCAGATACTAGTTAAACCGGCCGATTTTTATCGGTATTACTACGTAAAAAAATTTTAAAAATTAACTTTTTAGATCATAAAATTTGACTAATATAAGTCTCCAAAAGTAGCTCTCAAGTTGATTTTTTACTAATAACTTTTACAAGAACTTAAGAATTTATTTATAAGATATGATTGTAAAATTCTTTTTTTTTTATATAGAATGTTCGTTGTATGGGTTGGAAAAAATATTATTATTGAGAATTAAACTTGGACACAGAGGCGGACGTAGTGCTATAACACTGGGGGCACGGCCCCAGTCAAATTAAAAAATTACACTAATTACACTATAAATTTAGGACAAATTGATCCTAAGATTCTCAATCCACTAATTCCAACGCAACCCACTAATTAACTTTGACACAATCCAATCCTCATAAATCCTAGGCCCTACCTTTACCTTGTCATTTGTCAAGCCCACCTACCAAGTCCCTCAATTTCTCGCAATACGATAATACCATTCTCCCTCTCCTATGTCAACAAACAAGCCCCAACAGTCAATAGAGCCCTAAGCTCAGTAGCTCATTGTAGTTCGGCCTATTTGGACAGAACAATCTGCGTCTTGTGAAATTGCGATAGGCATAAATATATTATATAAAGAACCCAAAAAAAAATTATGAGGACGCTGCCCCCGTATCACCTTTGTGCTCCAGTGATTTTAATTCCTGGGTCCTCCTTGATGTATCATATATCTCCGAAAGAAGCTCTTAAGGACCTCAATATATGACCTAGCTCTTAATAGTCAATATATGAATATATAATACTTGCACCAATTTTAATTTTTGTAGTTTTCTGATGTAGTTTATCATACATCAGCAAATAATCTGTAAGTTTTGGCATCAAGAACTATCTGCCTAACTGATGCAACTGAAGCAATAACACCCAAGATTGAGAAAAACCCAGCAATACTGATATTTAACCAAAAAACAGGGCTCTTCCTTGTTGGCTTAAATGTTAAGCTGAAGAACACCACAGGCAAGATGAAGTCCAGAGGTATGAATCCAAACGCCCCGATAAGCGAATTGATATCGCCAAAGAATGGAAGCATCGCAGCCATTGTCGTCGCTGCAATCACAGACAGTGACCTTGAAATCACTCTGGGGATGACATTGCGGGCAGAGAATTCCTCATGTGTTGGGTCTGCAAATGTTCTCTCAAGCACTTCATTCGTAGGCTGCAAGTAAACCTGGCACCAAAAACATAATCTTATTTGTTGCCATATATATATATGTAACGTTTTTCGAAAATGTAAGTAGAGAGAGTGTTAAGACTTTATCCCACTTCGGATTGACATAACCCTACCAAATGACATATAAGTAAAAGTTGCTGAATGGAGTGATATTCTTCTTACCACACCGACGGCGGAGAGTTGAAGAATTGTGAAGATATTGGTCATCAAGATAAACCATTTTGGCACCAAAGGCTTCCCATCAACAGAGAAGTTGCTGAGGACTAGCCCCTCAGCTTGGTTGCCAAAAGCCCAGTAGCCAGATATTGCAACACTGAAGAATGTTACTGTCACCACTGCATAGCACACACTAAGTCCCTTGAACATCTTGCCCTTCACAGGTGGTGCTAGTGTTGCCTGTCAACAAACTAATTTGCATGAAATTTGCCAAACTAAGCCTTAGTATATCGAAAATGATAAAGATCTCAACAATTGGTATCTCATTTATCCTAACTGTTGAGTTAGAAGCATATGATCTATGTTAATTCGTGGGCTCCACATGTCCCACATGATGCACACGAAACCTTGTGCATACAACTCAACATCTGGGATAACTGGGATATCAACTGCTGGAATTCCTATCATTACTTAGTACATAGCTAAGTTGAAATTAACCTGAATTTCTGGGATGATACCATTGCCAAATGTTGTGGCAATGATGGCAATGGCGTTAAAGACCCCGAAAACACGATTTTCAGTGTTGCCATTGATGGAATAGTCCTTCTTTGGTCCCTTGTTTGAACTTCCTGAGAAAAATAAATCCATGCATTATAGGGGGATATAGTTATATTATGTAGTGCTGAGTTGCTGATTCTAATTCTACATGGCTAGCTGTTAAATTATTACCGATGTAAATGGAAGCAGCAGTGGCACAAGCACTATATGCAAGGCAGAGAACCAGTGAGATCAAGTTGATGTGCCTCAGTGAGTGAAAAGAAGGGATTTGAGCTAGAACAAGCATCAGACCACCAAATATTATCACAAATTGATAAAGCTTCATACTCCCATTTGGGCTTGACAGCAAGTAAATTGCCTGCGCTCACAAGAGTTATGTCAGTTTGCTTGGTTTTGTGGCAAAAAAATTATGATGGGTTTGGCCTGTAAAATGTAACGAAAATAACCTTCATGCACTGCCCTCCAAGAAGAGTGCAAGCCACAACAGCACCGTAGCAAACCATAAACTGGATCGGACCCACATAATACCGTCCCCATCTTGGTCCTGCCACATGGGTTATATACAATGTTAGAAGTGATGAGAGCTCCTACAGTAGAAGTCACTGTAATGGCCATCACAGACGTTCAAACTATTCAAAAAATTATGAAATTGTGTGGTAACAATGTTGATTTTGTCTGTAATTATTGAGTGTGGACATTGTAAAAGGACTTTTATGCATAGAATGACATGTTCTTTTGAATGATATAGTCCTTCCTTGGCTTCTGAATGCAAGGGCATCCTTTGGGTTGGGCGACATGTGCCGCCGCCCAGGATCCCAAATTTTTGAAATGAAATACTAGTGTTATGGTAGTTCTAAACCCAATTAAGTAACATAGGACATTTAATTTTTTAAAGAATGCCTCTTTTTTAGGGTTTGGCCAGGGCTTCCGAAGACTTAGGTACATCATTGTCTAGATATAGAAAAATTTACGTACCCAAAATTTGATGAGCCATGTCTCTGAAGCGCAATTGGCGATTACCCATCTGATCATGGTGTTCAAGGACCATCGATAACAAATTGTAGGAATAGAAAGTGACGAGAGCTCCAACAATTAGACATACGATCCCTACCTCCCACCCAAGAAAGGTGAAGGCGTATGGAAGACTGAGCAGAGGCGGTGCAACTATTGAAGTAGTCAAGTGGTAACCACAGTGCACCCACGAACCTGCGTCAATAACATTTGGTTTTGAAATTAAACCATCAATCTTCTTTCTCCGCCATGTCTCAAATTAATGTTAAATTAAGGGAGATTGTTTTTTTAAAAGACAAGCTTCGGAAGAAGGGGAATTGGATTTGAATTCAAGATTTATAATTTTCCTTAAATTTTAGAATCTAAAATTCTCATATGATTCTCGTATATATGATGCCAAGGCATTTTTTTAACAAAGCCAAAAAAACATATGTAAAGAGAGAATGGCGTGACATTGTTTTAAAAAACAACACAGGGATGAGGTGACAGTGTGACACTCAATTTGATCATTAAATCTTACAAAAGCCCCGATATCTATTATCGGTCCAGAGAAGACCATAACAGAATTTTGATTTATACCGACACCATAATATCGTCATACATGTGATGTATTATGTATATTAGTTAATAATTAACGTGTATTTAATAAATAATAATGTTCCCTCAGAAGTGAAATAACATATGTAATTATATAGTATATTTTTTCCGTCTTAATGTACACCCCACAAAAGATTTTTCTTTACCACTTCAAATAGTTTTTTGTTTTAAAAAATTATCTATTTGATGAGAATTTGATGTAATTACATATTCAAATAGTTATTAGAGCACTATTTGAGTAGTAATAAGAGAATATAAATAGCCTTTTTTAGATGTTAAAGACAAATTTATGCAATGAATATCCATCTATTTAAAGGCAAAATGAAGATATAAGGGATTAAATTCATGTGCCCATCCATATTAATATATACATAAAATTATATTATATTAGATGTACCAAATTAATTATCTTATTTTTTTCTCAATTTTTTTAGAACATGAGTTTTCACGAAACGTTTTCAATTAAGTAAGTTTCATTTGGTGTATATCATTTATTGAAATCATTATGAATATATACTATCCTACTCTTCAAATCCTATTAGAATTAAAAATAAAAAAATGTCACATGTCAATTTATAGTAACTTGAAAATGATTATGCATATCCATGAGAATACTCTCTAAACTTTCACTTTTTACATTGTATAGATAAATAGATGGATAGATTATAGAGCCTCAAGTCCCTTAAATCGATAATACGGGTCAAGCGGTCAGCATGACCCCTATGATGTTACCACCCTACCGTTGGGTCAAACTTTCTATGCTACTAAGAGTTTTTTTTTTTTTAAATTAATATAAAAATATATGTGTGTGTGTGTGTGAAACAAGGGATTGGGAGGGGTAGGATGACAAAGAGAGTAGAGACAAAGAAACAGAGACAGGTGGATGACAACCCAACTTTCCGAAAATTTGGGTGTGCACTAATCCATTTGCTTACACCAACTTCCAAGGCCACACGTATACAAAATCATAATTTCGGAGAATCGTCAAAGAGATATTATTTGTCATCTCCAATAAGAATGATTGGAATATTGTAATAATTGAGCTTAATTACAGAGATCGATGCGTTGGGGATCGATGGTGGTGGTGGTGGCGGCGGCGGCGGCGGTGATGAAATCAAGAACAAAGAGTGTATAGAGACAACAAGGATGGCAGTATAATAACTATAGTTGTGGAATATACATACATATATATATTACGTACCTTTGGATTTGAGAACAAAAAGAGCTCCGGCATCAAGTTCCTTTTGAGGATCAGCTTGTCGAGCAACCTTCTGATCTCCCTCATCTGCTTCAACCACACCACCCATCTCTCTCTCTCTCTCTGAGTGGAAAAACAGAAGCAAACCAAAAGATGGATCACAAGTAAGACCAAATGACCACATATATAATTATATATACATGTGTGTATATATACTATTTGATTAACTTATATTAGTTATATAGACTTACTCGCCTACCTTTCAAAACGAAAAAAAATCTCTACAAATTTTTTGGGTTAGGCTTTCTTACAGAAAAATGTTGACGCGTAATTTTTTGTCTTCGACTCAAAATCGGGTTTTACTTACCAGTCAACCTGGATGGTCGTTCTGATACAAAACCAACTTAGGAAAAAAAAATCTTCTTCGTTGGCCGGCACAGAGGCCAAGGCACAAGATGGGAGATATATTCAGTGGTGTATGTGCACCACGTTAGCTTATTATCCGAAATTAAATCAATTTGAGTTTGATCATTTAAGTACATTCAAAATTTAATTCGAATTAGGATTCGGACATATAAATATTTCGTAAACAAGTGAAGTTATTAGTCATGGAATCGACTCGAAACCCATTTTTTTTGTCACGCCTATCATTATTGTCTTCATTAAATATAGTAAGTTAATGTGCAAATAATCTATACAGCTAAAATGGTTAGGATTTATTGTCGGCATCGTAGCAATAGCAAATAAAAAAAAATTGTAAGAAAATATGATTTAAATAACTCAACTACTGGAGTCAACATGCTCTTTACAAACAGGCGGATAGTATATATAGCCCATCGTGGGCCTGGGATATCGAAATCTGGTCGCTTCATTACTCCAACCTGTTGGGCTTAGTAGCCCAAACATTGAACTAGCCTTGATGGCCTAACTCTTCCCATGCCACCCCAACGCAGCACACAGGCCTCCACTAACTCCGCAATGTTTTGCCATAGTACGACTTGCACAATCTCTGTCCTAATAAATCATCGAAATTAGACTGGGTTTTGGACCGCCGCTCTGAATTTTTTTAGAGCTATTTAAGTATTTATATTATTATATCTCATTTAAACGATATTATCGATGAACATTCATCCTAATATGTGACGATACTTACAGAGTTAGTAACTTTATATTTGATGTCTTTTTTATGTTCAAACTCTAATCTTGTGCGCTTAAAGGTCAAAACCCCCAAAAAAATGTCATTTTTTCAGTTTTGTTTGTCAATTTAAAGAATTTTCATTTCTATCAAACAGATTTTGGGGGAAAAAAATATTGTTGTGTCTGGGAATCATTTTTTTAAAATATGGTTTGGTCATATAAAATTCAAAAATTTTCTTATAAGTAAATGTAACATAGCAATCATGCCAATGAGACACTTCTAAATATTTTTTTTTTGAGAAATTTTATTTACACAGTACAAAAACACTATCTTTATACCATTTTTTAATTTTGTATAGTTTACATAAATATCTTTGTATAAAATGGCATATTAATCCTTAAACTAAAATTTTAAAATAAATAATTTTTACATATTTTATTTAAGAGAAACTTAGATGATCACAACCATTCATCCAATCCAATGATCTTACCATGGATACCTCAACATAGTAAAAATACTTTTTTATCCACTTTTTCACAAATTTGTTTTAACATTCTTCCTTCTCCTTTTCTTCTACCTTTTTCGTGCTTCTCCCCTGCTCCTTTTGTTAGTCCATAAGTTCAATTGATATGTGCAACCAACTCTGATGACAAACATAGTAACAAATCCAAGTGCATCGATCGTGTGATGGACAATCCTTCTTCGTCAAATCCTTGATATCGTTGCTCTCGATCCCAAATCTACGCTTCTTAACCTCTGGTTAATCAACGCTATTCACCGAATCAGAAAGCTAGTCCCTGGCTCGTCCATCCTTCTCCGATTAACAGCCGAAAGTGATCAAGAGATGAATTGCAAAATCTATCGGCCATCGAGAGACGATGGAGGCTTAGCCAATCTCATACAAAATCAAATTACAGAGGTCTAAAACTTTCGATCCAGTAACCAGTCTTAGAGGATGTAACTGGATATAAGAAAATTTCCATAAGAGGAGAGGCGGGGGTATGACACGTGGCACGTAAACTTAACAATAGTATTTCTAATATTTTACACATCAAGAGTAAATTGGTCTTTTCACTGTAATTTTATGTGTAGACTTATAATTTTTTGGTGTAAACTTATCATGTTGAGAAACTGGTGTAAAAATAATATTTTTATGATGTATAAATAAAATTTCCCATTTTTTTTCCTTACACACAATTTTTTTAGAAAAATTTGGGCTGGGCTACAGCCCAACCCTTTCTCCAACCATGTGTACAGCACCCAATGTATCATGTCCTCAGCATTGGGCCCCCAATGTACCAATGTATCAGGCCCCCAATAAACCAACAAGGGAACATGTGATTACTGAATGGGTTTAAGCATTTTGTTGACTCAGCAAAATTTTATCCTTGTGGTTGTTCTAAACCATGAGAAAGATTGATGGCATCTCTATTTATTTCTTTCTTTTGTTTGTACTTTGTATATACTGAATGGGTTTGAGATAATTAGATGAGTATTCAATACAATCATATGTAAATTTATAAAAGTAGTTGTATGTATGATATATATATATATATATATATATATATTTTTTTTTTTTATCAGGCATATATATATATATAAGAGACTCTGTCTCACTACTGCCTTCAGTGGTGTCATCACTGCCAACTATTTTGTCAAATCAGAAGTTATTACTAGCCAGTTGCTCTGTCAGCAATGGCATCACCTTAATTGTGGCAATTTTATTTTGTTTTGCTTGTCCATTTTTTATATATAGTACATTGACGTCTTAACAATAATCACACCCAATTTATAATTATATTTAATGGCAATAACACAAATGTCATATGCCCAACTAACCATTCCATTGACAATACAAAATTAAGGTGATATTACAAGTCAATATATATGGTGGAATTATCGTGAACAATCTCTCCCTTCGTAATATATATATTACCAAACACATCATCTATGTTAGTGTATACTACCAAAAAATACAAACTCCATCAACGAGTTTATTTCGAAAAATAGGTTAGCGGATGATAAAATTATCAAATATAAAGTAACGTTAAATTTATCACCTGCCAATTTATTTGATAATTTATAAAACTCTCAAACCGACTTCAGTTGAACTAAATAGCCTAGTATTATTATCATTTAAATTGTTGACCTTCGTAGTCAACAATTCTATCCCAGTTAAAACTAAACTTTTTACTGGTTTTTATAAAACCAAGCATTAAATTAAGTATAAAAACCAAGCATCAATTAAGTGGAATACGTACCCAAAAAAAAATAAAGTAATTTAAAAAGTATCAAAAGGAATAGGATCTTGGAAATTAAAGAGAAAAAGTAGTAAAGACAGAGAGAGCAGGAGGGCTCCACAAGCTACAAATTAATGTGGTGGTAGGTCTCACCCTGTCCATCTTTTTGGGATGGGCGGCTTCAACCCCTCGAGGTTAGAACTGGCTATGTTAATCATAATTAAAAATATGTTATTGAATATTTTTTATGTTAATAATGTTAAAATATAATAGACATTGAGTTTTTTGTCTATTTTTTTTAATTGAGTAGTCACCCAACATGCTCTTTAGAGTTTAGACAGCTAAGTGGACATAATCCTAGCACTATCAAAACAGTCAGACCCACATTGACAACAGGGAAGATTAATCCGAAGTCTACGTTGTTAGAGGCGTTGAGGTGGGACAAGTTAATGGAATTAAGATTCCACAAAGGAATAATACCTCAATTGGTTGGTTCGAACTTTCAACCTCATACACCATACTCCCTAAGTCCGTGAAAATAATCAACTAAAGTTATTGTCAAACTAAAGTTATTGTCAAGTGATTTTTTAAATCTTAAATCTTAAATTCTAATATGATGAAAAAATAAATTCACAACGCATTACACGTCCATATGAAGCCAAAAACCCATAAGTAGTGAATAATTAATAGCAGGGCAAGAGTGGCACTCCCACGAGGCAGAATCTATGGAGAACTGATATTCATTTCTACTCTTTTCATGCATCTACGTGTACTCTTCCTTCCTTTTTTTTATTATACAAACAAATCAATTGAATGTTTAAAAAGGAAGGATAAAAGGAAATTAAAAAAAATAAAGAAATGGAGAGAGAAACTCAGGAAGAAAAGCATAAACACAGGGCTCTAGGCTTCAAAGTCCAAACACGTCCGCCAATTATGTAATTGTTGTCGATATAGTGGTTTAATAATTCCTTCCATACCTTAACCTGTAATTAATACAGTATGTATATTTATGTTGTAATCTCGTCTGTTACAAAGAGTGAAGTAATCAAACTCTACTAAATTATTAATAATTGACTTTATATTAAATAAATTAAATTTTGAATAAATGGTTGGAGAAGATATATAAAATCCACTTTTTTGTGTTTGTTTAGTCTGTCCAAGTTTATCCCGAGACATGATTATTTGGGTACATCTCAACGTTGCTTGGTGTTTGTTCATCGGCTTTGTAATCCATTGTTAGGGTTTGTAAATTTTTAGACTGCTAACATAACGGTAGGTATAACATTAGTTATTATAGAATAAACTCAATAAAGTGCTGCGTTTACATTAATTAATTAATTATTTTTAAAAATCACACATTTTTTTTATCAAATGACAAACGTATCCCAACCGACGCCTTTCGTGGGCTTCACTTTCACGTTGCCAAGAGTCCAATTCAACTGCCCCACGTTGGGTAGACTTGATTAAATTAATACTGGTTTACGACTTTACCTTTGTTTTTATAAAGTACAAAGTACAAACTCTCTCTTATAATTGTTTAGTTATCATTTTTGGCTAGACATGGATCCATTGCCATTATTAAAGAAAATGTATGAAAAACTTGAATGATTCTGAGTCGTTAGATGTAAAGTTGTAAATATTACTTTTTTAAGATTCAATAGTTGAATACGTGATCCAACGGTCAAAATATTACATATATTCTATTTACTATTTTTTGAAAATTTTTAAAAAATATTTTATATATCAAGGATGAGGAAGAGGATGGACTACTCTTATTTTAGGGTTTATGCACAAGAACAACGTATCACAATCCAACTATGAAACTGTCTCTTAACTAAATACCATATTCAATGAAAACTTTTTTTTTTATGAGGAGAGATGATGCACAAAACCAGTGAAGGCTTAACGTAATCAAATACCAATGAAAGGAGTTCAGTACAAATTACTATTCTCTATTACTTGATGCAATGTGATAGATAATTTATAATAATTAGCAAGAAAATTTTGATTATATATTGCAATAGGCTTATATGAAATTATTCTTGAGTAGTTGGAGCTATTAATTGTTGAATTATATAAGACCATAAATTATAACCTAATTAATTAAAAAAAAATAAACTTAATTCAAATTCCAATTTGATTTCTAGTGGCAGAGAAAGGACTTAGTAGATTAATTACTCACATTATTACTAAGAAGTACCTTTCAGACTTATCCAAGTCAACACAAACTAACTTGTAACGATTAGGTAATAATATGAGAAATTTTAAAACAAAAATTCACTATCAAGTGAAGCAAAAACAAATATAATTTGATGACCTTACCCAAAAAAAAGAGAGTATAATTTGATGACATTCTAACTGCAATCCCCTTCAAACAATGCTAATTAAATTGACGTCATCAGCTAATTTAGTTTATAACCTCGTGTTAGTGGCACCATGAACGGAGCAATTACTTTAATATAAATTCCAACAAATAATGTGAAAAAGCGCATGCAACGCGAAAGAGATATTGTCCGTTTTAGGCATCAAAAATCCATACCCCATACGTATCAACAATATTGTCAATTTTGGGTTATCCGATTTTCGTGGATGCATAGAGTCTGCATGATTTTGTTCCTCCAAAACCCAACTACTAAAGCTTATCTAGAGATATTGTCCGTTTTGGGCTTAGGGCCCGAGCTATTTTATTCTTAAAATGACCCTCTTGATTGAGAAATATTGAATATTTACTTATAAATCACATCAATAGTTTACACCTAACTTAGGAGACATACAAAGCTTAAGAGGATTTTTTTTTAAAAAAAATTTTAACAATTGGGTTTATGTGGAAAACAAAAAAGTTCATAAATTATGGGTCACATGTGGCTGCAGTACTGTATCTCCATCGTATTTCTATTGTGTCGGTGGCACCTAATTTTGATTACAGGATTTCGTTTCATATTTAGTCCTTCTCCGCCTCCATCTTTGGCCCATTTCCAATGGGTTTTCTCACTACAAAAGCAAAAGATTTTCCCCTAAAGTCTCGTTGAAAATGAAACTGCTAGAGATTCTCATGCTAATCTCTGGGTTTGCTACATTATTTTCTAACACATTTTGTGGCTGAGGAAATTAAGGACTTTGTCCTTCTAATGGGAAAGTTCCAAGATTGTATAATCAGTATTCAGTTCGTCCTAAAGTCAACCAGAAGAAGTGGCTCAAATCAAGTAAAGATGATTTCACCTGCGGGGCATTTTGGTAATTCCACACATATCCTTTGTGAAATGACTGCTATGCCTCTCGCAAAAGTTTCCACTGCTCTAAAATCGGACAATGTTAGAGACCCTCAAAAGTCCCCCAAATCTATGTAATATTAAAATAATTATTAATTAAAAACATACATATATGACCCACTTCACATCCAACATTCTACATTAAATGGGGGTCTTTTGGGGTCTTAAGCATTATCCCTCTGGAATCTGTATTGCCCTCTATGGAAGATTTGAAGTTTTGTAATTCGCTTAAAATTATATGTTCACAATTTGAATATAATATGAGAGGTATATCATAACACATCATATTTTTGTTTTTTCATTTTCAAAATTTATCTAAACTTTTCTTCATTATTATAAGTAAATTGTAGATTATAAAAAATTACAGATCTGCCTGTACTGCAATGAGGGTACTCATATTTGCAGTTGGAACAGTTATATTAAATCATGGATAGAAAAAAAAAAGTAATTAAAATTTAATATACAAAAAGGACCAAAATTTCCTATAAAATATCGACTTTTCTCTCTATAGCTATTGCTCTTCTATCTCTCATTTACCCAAGCAAAACACCCAAAATTCCTCTGTCTCACTCTGCCTCTCAATGCACACACTTGCTTTCAATTTTTGCAGAAATCAAGTGAAGTATTGACTGACAGAGGGGACTTAGCGAAGAGTGGTGTGTGCAAAGCATTTGTGTTATGGAAAGAAATAGTACGTTATATATTCGAATTCAATTTATTGCCTTTCTTTGCTGAGTGTTTACGTAATTTTCTCGCCGATTATAGAGTGGCTAGTAAAGCCAAATCATTACCAATTCAAAACCCAGATCTCTATTCATTGTTTTTCTGCCTTTTCGAGGCGGCGTAACCCACTTGTCATCTTCTAGACTCTAGTCTCTGTTTTCTTCTGGTGTAGAAACAGAGAGAGAGAAGCAGAAATGGCCGAAGATTCAGCCAAAATCTATATACCTGAGTCATTTCAGGTCAACCGAGATGACATTGCGGGGCAAATTGGGATGATATGGGAGCTGATAAAGCAACCATTGATAGTTCCTTTGTTGCAAGCTAGTGTGTATGTTTGTTTGGTTATGTCGCTGATGCTGTTCATGGAGAGACTCTATATGGGTGTTGTTATAATCCTTGTTAAGCTCTTTTGGAAGAAACCAGACAAACGTTACAAATGGGAACCTCTCCAAGAAGATTTGGAGTCCGGAAATTCCAACTTCCCAGTCGTTCTTGTCCAAATCCCAATGTTCAACGAAAGAGAGGTCTCTCTCTCTGCTCTCTCTCTGCTCTCTCTCACTCTCTCTGTGTGTCGGTTGGTCTATAATGATGGAGCTTTTATGGGTCTCTGTATATTTATGACAGGTTTACAAGGTCTCCATTGGAGCCGCATGCGGACTTTCTTGGCCGTCCGATCGTCTCGTGATCCAAGTCCTCGATGATTCAACTGACCCTGTTATCAAGGTACCCTAAAGAAACCTCTTCCGAATTTTACTTTTTAATTTCCTAAATCCCACGTCACTTAGATAAAGATTAGTCCAGTGGTTTATATGAATAAGAAATCCACTTCTCTACATGTCTGTGAGACGGTCTAGAGGAACAAAGTCGTGAACGTAATCATGAACATAATTCGATGTATTTAGAGTTAATCGAAATTCTAAACCAGACAATATGATTGACATGTATTTGTTGGGATTTCTTATGGTTTTGTTTCTTGATATGTTTTTTGACGATTGAAATTCTCCAATTATCAATTAATTGGGTGATGTGGGTTTGGGGATTTAATGATTTGCAGCAAATGGTGGAGCTGGAGTGCCAGAGATGGGCAAGCAAGGGAATTAACATAACGTACCAAATCAGAGAGAACAGAGTGGGCTACAAAGCAGGGGCTTTGAAAGAAGGTCTAAAGAGAAGCTACGTTAAACACTGCGAATATGTGGCTATCTTTGATGCTGATTTCCAGCCTGAGCCTGGCTATCTAAAGCGAGCCATTCCTTTCTTGGTCCAGAACCCAGAAATCGCACTTGTTCAGGCTCGTTGGCGATTTGGTAAGCAACCCATGTCCCATGTTACTATTCTTTACTAATTAATTACGAGTCCCATTCAATTTTAAGAAAAAAATTTATGAAAACTGTCGGTCGTCTATACATACACTCTTGTCTATATCTATCATTCGCCTTTTGGGGCAAAAGAAACATTATGGGAGACTGTAGTCTGACTACAAAGATGGGTCCATATCGAATCCACCAATCACGGTCTTGAACTGCCGTGGTTTCACTTACTTTCGTTGGGTTTGACACCTGGTGGGGGTAGTTGTGGGGCCCACGTAAGAGAGAAAGAGTATCTACCACTGCAATAAAACAAATGTCAGATTGGTTGGATTTTAATTACGTATTATATTCTTAATCATTCTAATTTTGTGTATAGTTACAAATATTATTAGTATTATAGTATAGTATAGTATTGTGCGTCGTAATTTGCAATTCAAGGAGGTATTGATTAAATTTAGTGCAAGTATCTCACTGGCACGTACTGGTTCCTGAAATAACGTAATAGTTATAATATGGCACAAGAACGTAATTATATCCTTTTGTCTACATAGTATGGCGCCAAATGTCCGGGTTAGGTTAGTCATTTCGCAGGAAAAGAACAAAATTGGTGGTTAATGGGTTGCTTTAACAACCCCCGGGACCTGATTGTCCGGGCTGTTTTGGGGACAAATTTGTCGCTCCCCTCTCCCCAGTCTCGTGTTATCGGAATGACAACGATAAATATCTAACATTTGTTATCGCAGTTATCCTATCAGTTTAGTTGACATACAATATTCAAATGGACTCTACATGTTTATACGTATAACTCAACAATTAAGATGATGGGGATAACAATTATCGAAATCCATCATCCGAATCATTACCGTTGTTTGACGTGGCTGACAGAGTTTCTGTTTTATTTTATGCTTTTGAAATTTTAAATTACTAAAATATAAAAACAATTACATTGGATAAGGATAACTTCTCGTCCTGTCACGTGACGACCTGTTGAAACGGCGCTCTGGGTATTTCGCTATGTTTTTGACTTATTTTATAATTGTGCAGTCATTAGTCATACCAATTTAAATTTAGTGGAAAATTTATGGTAAACGAATGATAAATACAAGCTAATTAATTACTGTGGGAATGGTAACGATGATGCAGTGAACTCGGACGAATGTCTGCTGACAAGAATGCAAGAGATGTCACTGGATTACCATTTCACTGTGGAGCAAGAAGTTGGTTCAGCCACTCATGCATTCTTCGGTTTCAATGGTAATTACACACTCAACCCTGCAATTGCTAATGTCTGAATCGAACATCTGTTGTCGTATTAGCGATTGACATGTGTTTTATATGATAATGTAATTAGGCACTGCTGGTGTTTGGAGAATTGCCGCAATCAACGAGGCAGGTGGCTGGAAGGATCGTACAACCGTGGAGGATATGGATCTTGCTGTCCGAGCTAGTCTAAGGGGTTGGAAGTTTGTCTACCTTGGTGATCTCCAGGTATTCAATTCGAGCTTAAGTTTTGCCTTCTTATTTAGTTTCAAGCTCTATGTTGCAGCATTGGACATCGGGTGGGCATGTTGCCCTGGAGAATTATGGGTTATCAAAACACATTTAAATTACTGTTCATATGTAATCGTCGTAGGTGAAAAGTGAACTTCCTAGCACATTCAAGGCCTTTAGGTTTCAGCAGCATAGATGGTCATGTGGTCCTGCCAATCTGTTTAGGAAAATGGCAATGGAGATTGTTAGAAACAAGGTTAGTTCACCCCATTAAGAAATTGTCATATGTATGGTTATCTAGAAGAGAATTTTTCACATATAATTTGTCAAATTTGCAGAAAGTGAGGTTTTGGAAGAAAGTGTATGTGATCTACAGCTTCTTCTTCGTCCGGAAGATTATAGCTCATATGATCACATTTTTCTTCTACTGTGTTGTACTTCCATTGACCATTTTAGTTCCTGAAGTTGAGGTCCCTATTTGGGGAGCTGTCTACATTCCTTGCATTATAACCATTCTCAATTCAGTCGGAACACCAAGGTATTATCAGCATATATACTTGACAATCTTCTTTCATTTGCTCGGATTTTACGTATCAGTAAGAGCTTCATCTTCTGTAACTACTTGCAGGTCCTTTCACTTGTTGTTTTACTGGATCCTTTTCGAGAACGTAATGTCATTGCACCGGACTAAGGCATCGTTCATTGGTCTGCTCGAAGCAGGACGGGTTAATGAATGGGTTGTCACTGAAAAACTAGGTGATACACTCAAGAACAAAGATGCTGCCAAGAACAAAACCAACCAGAAGGCAGTGAAAAAAATCCGGTTTAAGTTCATTGAGAGGTAAAAATTCATCATCATAAATTGATTCTCCATCCGTGGTTTAATAATTTTCTTTTATCTGGTGTATTTGGTCGACAGAATCAATTCGTTGGAGCTGGGATTCGCGGCCTTCCTTTTTGTCTGTGGATGTTACGATTATATTTATGGGAAGAACAACTACTTTGTATACCTATTTCTCCAAACCGTTACCTTCACCATCACCGGATTCGGCTACGTTGGCACCATCATTTAACTAGATTGCCATTTGTGATGCTCTGTGTGGTTTCTCTTCTTGTACATCAAATTGTTTTTGTGGGGTTCCTGCAAGCAACAT
Source organism: Tripterygium wilfordii (assembly GCF_013401445.1). NCBI lineage: Eukaryota > Viridiplantae > Streptophyta > Magnoliopsida > Celastrales > Celastraceae > Tripterygium > Tripterygium wilfordii. The sequence continues at coordinate 11,567,436 of NC_052253.1, read as the reverse complement.
TCTATCAAAATCGCGGATTTGTGTTCCTGCGCATTCAAGCAGAAATAAGTTCCCGGAATGGCAGAAAGTCATAGCCAAGAGAACAACATGTTATCCTCCAATCTTAATACAGAGGCAAGAACGGAAAAGCAGCAGAAGCAGCATAGCATAAGAATTATAGGGAGATGATGTTAATTTATTTACATAGATTGCTTTTGAAATTGTGAGATTTTGCTTTTTCTTTCTTTTTCCTTGGATTTCCATTTTTAGGTAATTGCCTCTGTTTTGAGGGGAAGAAACTGGTGAATCAAATTGTGAATTTGTGAGCAAAAATTAAGTTAATAATTTTCTACTACCTATTGATGTTTTCACGTCTTTTTGGCTATATTTTCGATTATATGTATATGTTATTAAGTTAAACCCTTAGAGCCGTGCACCGTATTCCCGGAAGTTTTCTTACATGGGATTAAGGCCTTTCGACCCATTGCAGTGGAGTAAACCCTCGGCCCGTGCACCGCACCCTCAGAAATTTTCCTACCCATGGATTTCATGGAATGACAAGAATTAACTCGGCCAACCACTTATGGTTTGCTTTAGGGTTAGTTTAATTGCAGATACAGGCGCCATTTGACACTGCGCCCATCATCATCTTTGTCATCCCAACAATCTTATCTTATTACACGTTTTTTAATAAAGCAAACAGAGGAACCTCCTAACAGCAGCTTTTCATGCCTTGCCCTAATCATTTGTACTATTAAGTCTTTTGGTCATTAGAATAATGGTGATTAGATCAAAAGATGCTCAATGTTTGGTTTCTTCCAGTTTTAGTAGAAGTGTCGTCGTTGTCGGTGACAACCATTTTTGTCAGTTAAATATCTGGGTGTAAGAGATTAAGGCATAATTATAATGTCAAGTGGGAGCAACTTGTTGACAGGTTTCTTGCCAAAAGAAAACATGGCAGAAACATTGACCTAACTAAATTTCATGTGTCATCAATTCTTCTTGATTGCTATGTGAAAAAAGACACTTTGTTTTTTTTAACTGAAAACAACTCATTCGCAAATTGACGTGCGTTTAATTTGGACAGTCAGCCCACTAATTCCAAACTCGGGTCGGACAGGCAGGTATAAATCCGACCGATAAATTAGTGACCCAACACAAAACCACTTGAAAATAGCTGCGTCAACTTATAATTGATCTCCCGACCTCAAACGATATTTTTTAGGCCGTTAGTATGGGGAGATAACCAGTTATAACATCGTCAAGTGGTTTATGTGAGTAAAAAGACACACACGTACATACATATCCATGGGGTTTTGTGTCTTCAGCTTAATTACTACTCAAAACAACAACAGAAGCAGCAGGACAGCAGCAGGACAACTACCAGTATGTGTTGTTAGTTGTTACATTAAATTATATGAATCAAATAATTAAGAAGGATTGTTCTTTCCATGACTATGACGTTAATGACAAGCCACCTAATGTTGCATCTGGCTTTTCATTTTAATTATCTGCCATTTTTTTTTGTTAATCCACAACAAATCCTGCATATGAAATGTTGGAAACCTTTACCTAAAGCCAACCACTCCTTTTCTGATTGCCCTTCTTTTATGGGGGCCTTCCTCATAAAAATTAAAAAAGAATACCCCATACTTTTTATGGTACCAAACATAATTAAAGGTGTATGATTCTGCAATCACACACCTAGATGAGTAATCTAGTTCTTTTTTTTTTTGATGTTAGTGTAACTTGGAGTGGTATTGTCCGCTCTCGACGTAAGACTCGTATGGTTTATCCTTAAAAGAGTATTTTTAGTTGAGAGCGATTGGATCCTCACAACGACATCGGTGGATTACACTTACCCGACATGGAATACAAATCTTAACACTCTCCCGCACTTATGGATTCGGTTATACGAGACCCAACAAGCTGTAGATATCTTTTTAGGATCGAGTCTAAGATGTACTATCCGCTCTGGGCCTAAGACCATCACAGTTTTGTCCTTACGACTCTCTCCTGGTTTAGAGGAATTAGATCTTTATTTATAAATCATATCGATGGCTTACACCTAACCAATGTCAAATACAAGTATTTAGAATTTAATTTCATCAAAATTGAAGGAATGGCCATTCTAGTGGCAACTCAGCTCCAAGACTGGCATTATATGAACGTGGTCTCTCACTTTCAGTTCAGAAATTGTTTTTGAGAGATAATGAAGAGTTTGTCAGTTGAGGGGGGGTCCTCTCACATTACTGTCATGTGGTAGGGCACAAGGTCCTTCAATAATGCATATTTGGGTTATGCCCCATATCCCTGCAACATGGGGTCACTACTATTCATTGTATCATTCCCCAAAAAATCTTTTATATGGTATGCTCTCAATTCTTTCATCTACCCACCCTAAATCAAATTGCTACCAGACGTTATCAATATATTGATGATTTGTGTCATTGTTTGTGAGTTTGTGTTAGGATTGTGTTCTTTTGCTCTTTAAATGTAGAATGTATCAGAAATTCACACCTCTATACATACAAATAATATTGTCTATTTTGGATTATCCGATTCCTATGAATACATCGGACTCGCACGGTTTTATTTATGCTTAGCCTAGCTATTAGAAACCAAAGCCCAACTCACTGAGCAAACCCAGCTACTATGAGTCAAAGTCTAACTCAACTTGTGAGTAGTAAGGGGTGAGTTTTACCCATATATACCCATCAATTGGGTAAATCCCAATCAATGTGGGATATGTGGTTTTAACACAATGATCAATATACTAATCACTTCGTGAATAAAACAAAACAAAGAGCAACTCTTTGGTACTAAAAGAAGTTCTGAAAAATCTTCTTGAACTGAAAGTACATGAGTTCCTTGATTGAGTTTCCAATAACATTCTAAAAAATACAGCCCCATGTGGTCTCAACATGACCAACTTGAGATTTACCAAGAAAGGGTATCAGGGACTGAAACTTAGGGGTTACCAAATGATCCGCGGGTCAAGGCTCAGCCCCCTGCTCCGCAGGCTGACACTCAACCCAAGCCTAAAAGGACATCGGGTTTGCCAATTTGGACAGTCCGAAAAATATTTATGGATGAGCTTGAGCCTTAATTTTGGGACCGAGCCCAACCCCATGGGCTAAATTCGGGTCAAGCCCGAAACTCGAACAATGGCCCTGCCCGAAGCCCTAACAATGGCCCGATACTATTACATATATATTAAATATGTCATATATATAGTTATATACTATATATATTGATGAGTTATATATAGACTATTACATATATATTGTATATATATAATTACATATACTATTACACACGGTATGCATGTGATTTATCACTTGTAATCTACTCATACATAATGCCAAGTCAAGTAGGCCGAAGCCTGCCCATAAACCCGAATCATTTGGGCCAAGGCAGGGCCTGAGCTATCATTTTTGTCCCAAGTTCAGTCTAGACCCGGTCCTAATGATCAATCCGGGCTTGGGCCCTAAATTTTTGGGCCAACCCCTCCGAAACTTAAATTTCTTGAAATGGGCCTATCCTCGTCATAGGCCCAGTTTTTTGTTTACTTATCGGGCCATTCGTTTCTTTGGCTATTGGGCCTGTGCATTTTTTAATGAGATACAAATGACACGTGACCTTTCCCGCCTTTCGCTTTACGATGTTCATATGAGGTTTTTCCCGGAGTCGTTTCAACACAACTGAACCCAGACTCTGCTTATCAAAACCCAATGCTGCCCGGCCCAACTCGACCGCGGCCCTGCTTACCCAATGAGTTTCGGTTAAACTATTTTTTGAAATTTATTTTTAAAAAACTAATTTTTGAAAGTTAACCGACTTTTAAATACGTTTTACTCCAATGGTCGTTTATTAAGTTCAAGAATATTCTATTGGGATTTCATTTTTTATTTTATAAAAAAATATTATCAACACTTTTTTGATTAATTCAATCTAGTGGTTTTGTGCCACTTTTGTTACTTAAAATACCATCTCAATTAAAACATGACAAATTTTTTTTAAATATTGTTGAGAAATATGTTTGTTATTGAAATCGAACATTTGGTACGCATATGCGTAACCCAACTGATTGTCAACCAAATCACCTCTTATTGGTAAAACATGACAACCTTTTAACCCAACCAATTAATCTAAGTACAAAATCCTATTAACCAAAGTAATTCGTATTCGTAATCTCATAATCATGGATCTTAATTCAATGTCAAGCAGTTAATTACATGGTGTTCAATTGTGAATACTAGTCGTGCTTGTATCGTGGTTTGGATCTTATTAATGGATTTTCAGGGTGATATTCCACTTTCAAAAAAATAAAAAAAATTAGATGGGGCATCTATCAACAAAAATCAAGAGACGGCTTATTGGAAAAATGTTATAGAAGATCCATAATTAGTAGGAAATTTTTGGCCAAAAAACCCCTGCATTGATAGGATGTCTATTTGTAAAATCAACTATATACAAATGTTCGAAAATCCATCACAAACACTATATAAATCAATATTGTCTGTCTTGGACCAAAGGCCACACGATATTATTTTTATTGGGCTATCTCCATTGGTTCTTAAAATCAGGCAAATCATTAATTGTGTGAGACGTGACTGAATATTTGTTTATATGTCACTCGGTTGAATTACACCAATCCAATGTGATAAAGTCTTAACAATGAAATAAGTAGAGTCTAACGTTAATATAAAAAATATGTATTTAGCTATTCAATCAACATCAAATAGGATGATTCAGAAGACCTTTGGGCTTTGATTCTAAGTTCATATTAGATGTCCAAAAAATATATTTGTATGGTGTCATTATTGATTAAAAAAAATCAGAAGACTATTATTGGTGATTATGATTTTAAAAAAATCATAAACTAACTGAAAAATGTGTATTTTTTTACATTTAAATTTTTAACAGACACGTAATAATAATTACAAAATAGAATAACAATCCGGCATACCACAAGTAAATGATTATCTCCATTTCAAAAGCTTGAATATTTTAGCGGGAAGTGCGGGAGGACGATAAGTCCTGCACTTCGCGCCACTTTGTCCATGTTTTATGTTACTATTCAAACAAGGTGGTGAATAAAACAAGAAGGTAATCCGAGTCGAATCGTCGCTGCACTGAGTCAATTTGGATGGCCGCTTATAATTATTTATTTTTTTAAACCTCAAGCGATAATTGCAATAAAACTGAATGATTTAATTTTAGGCGTTCTCGTGTGAGTGCTATAAAAGTATAAAGGTTGGGAAAACTAGTGTACATCTACATGTAACTTTTTTATCGTATAATCGCTTGGGTGATAACCTAATTCGTGGATCTATCTAGGATCAAATCGTATGGATTCGGGAGGTACTGAGTTCGATTTCTATTCGGAGTAATATCTTTGTGGCCACACACTGAATATTTGCCCAACTTACAATATCGTCAGATGAGAAACTTTTGTACGCGTGAGCCTGATGACCTTAGTTTAGACTCATATCGGATGTCCAAAAAACAAACTTATTATCACACTATCAATCTCGCTTTACATATGTTGACGGGGACCAAAGTTTATGGATCTCGTGAGAAATTTATTTACTCTCGAGTATGATAGCTCGAATTTAGACTCATATTGAATGTCAAAGAGTGAACTTCTTATCTTACTATCAATCTTGCTTTACAAATGTTGATGTGGACCAAGGTTTAATGGTCCCGAGAAGAGTAGGTTTGGACCATCGGATATGCTGATTGAATTGTGATAAATTCTTTTATAGTTATAATTTTTTTTTTAAATGGGAAGGGGGATTCGAACTTTGATTACCAAGATAATACACATAATCCTTATCAATCCACCTAGTGACTCGGGTGTTCTATAGTTATAGTTGTTAATTAGACGTCAATGAGAAAAGATAACTAATTGTTAATATCCAATAACTCATTGGTAAATAAAGGTTTCTATAATATTTTTAACAATATTTTTTATAAGTAATATCGAGGTTAAACATTATATTGATTTGAAAAATAATAAGGACAAGAACTATTTTGATTGATCAATGAAGAATATAATGGTATTTTACAAAGATAAGGGGGTTGTACAATTGTTTCATGGAACTGGCTGCATTGAATCACCCAATAAAATAAAAATTTCCATTTGTAAGAAATTTAAAAAATAATAAAAAAGTTCGCGAGCTACATTATTTTCATTAAAAATAATTACGGAAAAGTTTGTACAACTCGGTCGAGTTGGAAAGGCAAACCGGAAAGAACCCAAACCGAGTCAAACAAGCGTGATTAAATTGAACTCGGTAGAAGGGTAGGGAGAAGCCGTTCCCTCTCCACACAGAGACGCTCTTCATCAATTGCGGTCATCAAACCCTAATCAGGTACTCTCTGTCTATCGGTTTACATTCCCTGACAACGTAATCGCCCTTTGTTTCCGAGTAAAAGATATATTTGTCTATTTTTTGTTGGAAATAATGGATTTCTTATGATGATTTTACTTATATCCGTTTGCCTTATAGGATCTGAACGAGTATTTCTCCCGACTGGCGGCAAATCTGCATTTTGATAGGGAGATTTTGATTGTTTATGGAACCCTATTGAATATTCTTAGGGTTCGATTTGATCTGTTATCGACTGACCTATGGAGCCTGCCCAACAGAAGAGAACTAGGGGTCGACCGAGGAAACGGAAGGCCGAGGATGGCTCCACAGATGCTAAATCGAATATCAAAACGAAGAGACGGGTGGTGGAGATGCGATGCGTGCCGCTTGTGGACCGATATGTACTGAAAGAATTTGAGGGTAACGGTATTTATTTAGGCAAAATTACGCAGTATGATACTGGATATTATAGGGTGGAATATGAGGATGGAGATTCTGAGGAGTTGGACAGTGGCGAATTACGCGAGATCATTCTCAATGAAAATGATTTTGACGGTCGTTTGCGCGCTAGGAAGAAGAAACTGGACGAACTAGTGGTGGAAAATAGTGTGAAGAGAAATAATGATTTGGAGAAAAAAGCAGTGGAGTCGAATTATGATTTGGATCGGTTTGAAGCATTGGCATTGAGTGAGGCGAGTGGTGGATCAATGATTGAGAATGATGAGGAGCAAGTCGAGGCAGATGCTGATTCGACTACTGTTTCTGCTGAGGATGTAGTTTTCAGGGATTTGGGTTATGAGACTAGGGCTCCTCTGATCCCACCCCCACTATTACCTCCATCTTCGGGGACCATACCTGTGCCAGATGATTATGTTTCACATCTTTTCTCAGTATACAGTTTCTTGCGGTCTTTTAGCATCTGCCTGTTTCTGTCTCCCTTTGGATTGGCTGACTTTGTTGGGGCACTCAATTGCCATGTTCGGAACACTTTGCTGGATGCCATTCATTTGGCTTTGATGCGTGTTTTAAAGCGCCATCTTGAAACACTTTCTTCGGATGGCTCAGACTCTGCGGCAAAATGTTTGAGGTAGATATTATATGTATATATATTTGTCTTCATGAGTATCTAAGTGAAGTTGTTTCATTGATAAAGGCATTGGTTAGATGCTAGGCTTTTTGCATCTACATAATGTATATGTAGTTATTTTGCTAAATTTGTACAAAAATTATGGTGGTTCAGTTTGTGATATGGAAGCATGAATTTTCCTTTATGGCTAGAAGAGGTGTTCAGAGGGGTACATATTTCTATCAAAAGTCATTTGAGAATCTTTCTAGGGCACCACTTTGTCATTTTCCCCCTGCCTCCAACAATGGCAGGCATACATCTGGATGGACTTCCATATGCCTGTCTATGCTTGAATAATATGGAATTGTGCAGAGAAACTGAGACACGTATTCAAATACGTGGTTATAAATAATGTGAGTAAAAGCTTAGATTTGTCAATACCCTGATATGCAGTTCTGATTGGAGTTTACTTGATGCATTCACTCGGCCTGTTTGTGTATATAGAAACATCAAACATGCATTCCATCAGATGCCTTTATTTTAAATTTGTGCTGGTAAAAGCTCAGATTTGTAAATACCCTTATATGCAGGAGTGCTGATTGGAGTTTACTTGATGCATTCACTTGGCCTGTTTATTTGATTGAGTATCTTACGGTGATGCGCTACAGTAAAGGTCCCAAGTGGAAAGGGTTTCATGATGATGCCTTGAAAAAGGACTATTATTCCTTACCAGTGGGCAGGAAGTTGGTGATTCTACAAATCCTGTGTGATGATGTCTCAGAGTCTGCAGAGTTGAGAGCTGAAATTGACACACGTGAAGAAACGGAAGTTGGAATAGATGCTGATGAAGTTGCAACCAAATCTCCTGAAAATGGACCTAGAAGAGTCCATCCAAGATATGCCAAAACTTCAGCCTGCAAGGATGCAGGAAGTGAGATGAAGACTTTGTGTGATATAAAATCCTTGGTTTCCGAAGATTCTGAAACTGATGTGGTTGCTGCTGATGGTAATGTGGATAAGAATAGTGATGAATGCCGTCTTTGTGGCATGGATGGTATGTTGCTTTGTTGTGATGGATGTCCATCAGCATACCATTTTAGATGTATTTATGTTGGTAAATCGTCCATACCAGAAGGAACATGGTATTGTCCTGAGTGCAAAATTAATCAGACTGAGCCACCTATTACAGTGAGAACATCACTTAGAGGAGCAGAAGATTTTGGCATTGATTTATATGAGCAAGTCTTCTTGGGTACCTGCGATCACTTACTTGTGTATGTTTACCTTGTCTTGTGCTTCAGTCTCCTCTCTTCTGCTTCTGATTTTATTTTCTCTTTTGGTTTTAGGCTAACCTTTTTATTTACATCTTTCTTTCTCTGCTGTGTAAGATGTGGCTCCTATAATCGATGACTTTCTGCCTACTTGATTTATTCCATAACTTTCATTTATTTTTGCCTTAGTTTTCTAGTATATTTTGAAATGTTTTCTAAGCATGTAGTGCTCGTTCTTGAAATATTGTAGTTGATAATTGCAGACTTAGGGATTCTGTCAGCAGAGAACCATTTTGCAGCTACTATAACAGAAATGACATTCCAAGAGTCGTGCAATCACTTCTTTCATCTGTGGAACATGGATTGTCTTATTCAGGGATATGCAAGGCAATTTTACAGTATTGGGGTATCCCAGAAAATGCCTTCCCTTTACTAAGAAAGGGAGAAACAATTGCGGATTCAAATGTTGATGATGGAAAAGCTTTAACGCCATTTCCATCTCAGGTCACTGAAAAACATAAAGTTCCAGGCAAGGCTGAAGCTGAGAATACAGTTAGTTTAGATGAAAGTGATGGAGATCATGTGGCTGTATCTTGCCTTGATATCTCAGTTGGTAAAGTCAACCAAACTGAATTGGGTTGTCCCATGTCCAATGGCGAGACAATAAGATCACTGGATTTCCCTCCTCATAATGTGAAAGAGCCTGATCAGATAATGATGGAGTCTGCCAAGTCGACCAATTCCCCGGCAGCTGATCCATCAGGTAAACTCTATCAAAACTTGGTTGGCAGATCAAGTGCAGTAGATCTTAGTATATGCAACCCAGCAAGCAGCAATGCCAGTTTCCTCGTCCATGCAAATAGTATGTATGTACCTGTGCAAATCTCCTCTCATGGCAAGGAAGGTGATAATTCCTGTGTTGGAAGGAATGACAGGAATTCATCTGAAGGTTGTTCGTTTCAAGAGTTGCCTTTTGAACCTCATAGTTACAGAAATCAATATATGCTAGGGGATTTTGCTGCATCTGCTGCTGCTAATCTAGCTATTCTTTCATCAGAAGAAGGTAGATCTTTAGAGGCTTTAAAGTTGGGCAATGCCAGGAAAATTGCATCTGCTAACATTTCACTGCAAGTTAAAGCATTTTCTTCAGCAGCCTCTCGGTTTTTCTGCCCAATTCCTGATAAGAAGGTTATGGAATTTCCGAGGGAGAGGTGTGGTTGGTGTCATGCATGCAAGCTTCCGCAGAACAGCAGGAGAGCATGCCTGTTAAATTATGCATCCTCAACAGCGACTAAAGGTGCCATGAAGTTCCTTAATGGTTCTTTCCCTGTAAAGAATCAAGATGGAAGTCTTTCCAGCATTGCTGCATATATTTTGTACATGGAGGAGAGTTTCCGCGGTCTTATAGATGGCCCCTTTCTGAGTGCAAGCTACAGACAGCAATGGCGTAAACAAGTGGGAGAAGCTTCATCTTGCAGCGCATTGAAGATGCTTTTGGTTCAAGTAAGTACATTTTACTTTTTTTGCATACACTATTATTATCTCTCAACTAGAGTTTCCTGATTCTTGTTGGTTCATGTCCATTTTTTCTCTTTTATATTCACTATTGAAACTTCCCTTTCTCTTTTTGCATGCTAATAAATATGAGGAAAGGCGTGGTCAATTGTTAGGTTAGGTTGTTTTAACCACATACTCAGATGGTATATGTTGTGTGCATTGACAACAGTGATAACAATACTGTCCTGCAGTAATCGTGTTATAGAATGCTTAGGTTTCCTTTATTTTTTTCGCCTTCCTGATGCTTTTTTGCAATACTTATCTCTCTTGCAATATGCCTGTTTTTCCATCTGACCAAATGTAGGATAAATTCTTATTGTTTATGCTTTGTTGATTGATCTGAAATTGCATGATATTCAGAGTTCTGAGAATAATCTTTAATATAATATAACATAATGATTTTCAAATTTGATGGGAACCTTGGAGCTTGGATCAACCTGTTGCATTTGGAACCCCTGTTTTTCCAACATTTCTTTTGCTTAATGATTTTTGTGTTTCCTCTAGGAAGTCATTATAACACTTATCTATTATTTGTTTTTTTAGTATCATCTTATGTGTGCACTGTGTATTTGTTTGGGCTAATGTGATTTTGTGGTCTTCATTTGTAGCTTGAGAAGAACATCCGTGTTATTTCATTTTCTGGAGATTGGCTTAAGCATATTGATGACTGTTTGGTTGAATCTTCTGTGGACCAAAGTGCTACTGGCACTGTGGGAACAGTGCAGAAACGTGGACCTGGTGGGAAGCGATACAGAAGGCAATCTGGCATTTCGGAAGCTATGGTGGGTGATTGCCATGACAAAGTTTTCATTTGGTGGGAAGGGGGGAAGCTGTCAAAGTCTTTATTCCAGAAAGCACTTATGCCTTCATCAATGGTTAAGAAAGCAGCTCGGCAAGGTAATTTATGCTTTCAGTCTCTGTTCCATCTTTTCCTAGGAAAAAAAAAACGTTGGGATCAATTTCTGTTGCATTCAATAATATTATAAGATACCATAAGTTTTTGATTTTGTCCTTAATTAGGTGGTTTAAGAAAGATATCTGGTATTCAATATGCCAATGGTTCAGACATTCCTAAAAGAAGCAGAAGGTTGGTCTGGAGAGCTGCAGTTGAGAAGACATTTAACACATCTCAACTTGCTTTTCAGGTTTTCACTTATCTATTGTGTTGCTGCCGTTATATCCTTTTTCTTGCTTTACTCTCCATGGAATATTGCTACTTGTCTGGAGAGCATATTCGAAATTATGCTTGTTTTCATATGATTTTTAATGAACAATTGAAATTTACATCAGGTGAGATATGTAGACCTTCATGTTAGATGGAGTGATCTTGTTCGCCTGGAACAGAACCCTCAGGATGGAAAAGGTCCAGAGACGGAAGCCTCGGCTTTTAGAAATGCGACGATTTGTGACAAGCGGATTGTGGACAACAAGATTATTTATGGAGTTTTTTTTGGGGATCAGAAACATCTTCCTTCACGTGTAATGAAGAACATCGTTGAAATCGGACAAAGAGGAGATGGAAACAACAAGTACTGGTTCCCAGAGATTTGTGTTCCCTTATATTTGATCAGAGAGTATGAAGAAAGTGTTGAGAAGGTGATCTTACCTTTGGCTAAGAATCCTGTTAGTGAACTGTCAGAGGTACAGAAAAGGCAGTTGAACGATTCCCGCAGGGACATATTTTGTTATCTTGCATTGAAGCGAGACAAGTTGGACAAGTGCACTTGTAACTCATGCCAGCTGGATGTTTTACTTAGGTAACTTATCTTTTCAGCCAATTTTCTTCATTACTTGTTTGGACAACTTGCTTTAAGCTTATACACTTATATGATGTGATCTACAGGAACACGGTCAAATGCAGTGCTTGCCAAGGTATGCAAATGGCTAAGATTTTTTTTTTGAAATACTTAAAAGATTTTTTTTTGTTTAAACTATGATGGCTCGTTTTATTTCTAAGTAAATATCTGTTCTCAGTATCATCATCTATACTAAAAGCAAGCACCAGTTTAAGTAGGGTTTGCCACCCACCCAACTTATAAAAATTCCTCCCCATACTTTGCTACACTAGCTCTTTCCTTCTGCGACTCTTAGAACTTACTGCCTTGTATTCCCATTTCACTCTCACTTCATAGGGACATGTGGCTATGAGGTTTGCTACTCCATTATTGATTTCAGTGATACAATTAAACAAGAAGTAACGATTAAAGTTCATAGTATCCCTCGAGTCATTGTTTTTTGTAGGAAGAGCATTCTGGAAAATAAAATAGTTTAAGGTTTCTCTGATCTTTAAATTCTGGAAAAGGTCAAATTCTTGGAATTTCATTTCAAAATTGGGGGTGTTTAAGTGGGAGAGAGACATGGAGAGGTGAAAAAGGAAAGAATAACACTTTATGGAACCTTGTTTCGCAGAATAAGTGAGAGTTTGAGGAGGTTTGGGAAACTTTCTCAAACCTCATTTGAAGTGTTTTTATCAACACTCCAAATTGGTGTGTTGGGGGAGGTTTTATTATAATAAAAATTCCCTTTCAAACTCTTCAACCGGTTCCACTCCCCAAACAGGATTTATAACTCATTCTTCACATTCACCTTCCCAAGCAGAATCAACTGACCAAATGCGTTTGTATTTTTTTTTCAGTAATAAAAATGTTCTAAGATGCACCAATCTTGGCCTCAAGCTCATGCATATTAGTTGTTTAGGTTTAATCACTATTACTTTGACTAACTTGAGCAAGTGGATTTTATAATTTTCTTATGTTCATGGTATCTTTTGTAAATTATATGATTTTCTTGATCAAATATGTACCAATCATGAGAAAAACCAGGAAGGCAGTAATTTTTCTGTTAGAATATTCTTAAGAAGTTGTTCTTCTTTTTCCTTAGTTTTTCAGACGAACAAGCACTTCTAACAAGATCGGAAATCTTGTTAGAAGTGCTCTAGACTTGTATTCTTTTAACACTAGTGCAAATCATTTTTTTGATTTTGTCACGTTGTTGGTCAGGCTATTGTCATGAGCAGTGCACTCAAAGTTCAACTTTATATATGAGTAAGGAAGTGGAGTTCTCGATCACCTGCAACCGGTGTTATCAACCCCTTCTTACTGCTCAAAAAGATAATAGTACTGGATCTCCAACTAGTCCCTTGTCTTTGCAAAGGCGAGAACATCATAATGTGGAGGCAGTCACCAAAAGTGCAAATCATAAAGGTTATAACCAACCATTAGCATCTGCCAGAACTAAGGAGAGATATTCTGAAACGATGCAAGCTACTTCAGTTTCTAGTTTGTCGGAAAAAAGCAAAAAGAGATTATGTTCTTGGGGTGTCATATGGAAGAAGAAGGACAATGAAGCTGCTGGCATTGAGTTCAGGAATAAAAACATTCTTTCAAGGGGCGGTTCAGATTTGCACGGATTGCAGCCGGTTTGTAATCTGTGCAAAAAACAGTATAACCCTCATGCGATGTATATTCACTGTGAAACGTGTACAAGTAAGTGAACTTTATTTATCGTACGGCTGTTTTCTTTCGGAAGTATTAACCCCTCTCTTCAGGGTTTTCCTCGTGTAATTAAGCCTGTGATTTGTGCAGATTGGTTCCATGCTAAAGCTGTTGAACTTGAGGAGTCCAAACTGTCTGACGTGATGGGCTTCAAGTGTTGCAGGTGTCGTAGGATAAAGTCACCCAAATGTCCATATGATGATGCACCAGATGTTGAGAAGGCCGAGGGCTCTAAGCCATGCAGTAGGGTGCCAAAAGAAGAAAACATAGCAGGGAACCCCAATCCTGGCATTGCTTCTGCATTTAAAGTAGGCAAACCCGCCACAAGGTTTCCTGCAGTTCAGGATTTGAAGAAAGAGTGTGATCCTCTTCTTTTCTCTCTTTCAAGAGTTGAGCAAATTACAGAGCACAATTCTGGGATGGGCCCTCAAAAACTACCAGTCAGAAGGCATGTAAAGCGTGAGGTAGAAATCGAAGGTTTCTCTGAGAATAATTATAGTCATGCTGAAACATCCGATACAAATGAAGGATTCTCTTTTGTAAAATGGGATGTATCTAGTAACAACCTCGAAGATGCAGTAGTGCATGTTGAGGATGAAGTTAAGGGTGAGGATATGGAGTTTGAACCTCAGACCTACTTCACTTTCGAGGAGTTGCTCGCACCTGATGATACTGATCACTTGGATGAATTTGATGCTTCCAGTAATCTCTTGGGAAATGGGGAAAATCAAAGTTGGGGAGTTTCACGGGATGGAGTCTATGGACAGTATGAAATGGAAGCATCCAATAATCTTTTGCAACCTACTACTACTACTACCATCATGTGTTGCCACAGTTGTACGCAGATAGAACCAGCCCCCGATCTTTGTTGTGAGATTTGTAGTTTAGCCATCCATAGTCAATGCAACCGGTGGCCTGTGTTGTCACCTTCGAAAGGTGGCTGGAGGTGTGGCTACTGCCGAGAGTGGCGGTAGCTAACTAGACCTTATAGGTTTTGGTTTCCCGATTATTTCAATTTTTGGAAGGAGTTTACATTGGAAGGGGTTGCGGATTTGTTACCGGTGAATGTCTTACCAGTGATGAAGCTCATTGTTTTGTGAGGTTGCTTGTCAAGGTAGGAAAGAGTGTGATCCAAGCCTATCACTTAAGTTAAAGAAGGCCGGTAACTCTCTTTGGTTGGTCCTATTGTGCAATTGCTTAATGTGTTTTTCCTGGTTCTTCCATTCATTATAACTAGTTTTTAGTAGTTTTAGAAGAGTAAATACCAGTTAGATATGGATCAGCTACGGGAAAATGATCGAATTGCTCGAGGATCTTAAAACCTTACCATTGATATTGGAAGATAAGCAGGTTTTTTCAGTTGCTTTTATCTGATTAGTCAGTGTACAAATTCGAGATATACCGTTATTCTTTTTGAGTAGCCAAAATTGAAGGTTTTACTCTTTTTGAAAATTGCCTTTAGTTCAAGGAAGCAGTAGTAGAACTTATATGCTTCTATAATCGTATATTTGATGATGTAATTTATGTCTTGGCAAAATTGATAATCAAGTTCCATGTTTCAGCTCTCCAAATGTGGTAGAATTACCATATTGCGAGAATTCGAGATGAATGCTATTCTCGATAAAATTTACAAGCTTTGATCATTGGTAGAGTGTCACCTTAACGTAGTGGAGGTTATTAGTTTTGGGCTCCATGACCCATGTCATCAGTCTGGGCTTGGTTATCACTAATGCCGACGTGATTTTTTAAATTTTGAATTGCTACCTTGCAATCGATTCATCTCTATTCTCGATAAAATTTACAAGTTTTGATCATTGGTAGAGTGTCACTTAACGCAGTGGAGGTTATCAGTTTTGGGCTCCATAACCCATGTCATCAGTCTAGGCTTGGTTATCCCTAATACCGATGTGATTTTTTAAATTTTGAATTGCTACCTTGCAATCGTAATCGAATGAGAATGGATAAAAGACTCGTGGGATTATATATTTCTTGGAACGAACGATGGACGAATATGAATTGCATGCATACAAGTTACGCGTGGGCTGATGAATTGGGCAAGTGGATTGAACTGGGCCTTCAGTCCAGTAGCATACACATCACATACTTTCAGGATTTTAATCTTAAACAATGGCCAGAATCCAGATAGTGGGGCATCGGCATCGGCATCGGCATCGGCATCGCACTTTTTTGTTTTACGGACAAGTTATTACATATAAATAGAGGAGGGGGTTCGAATTCCTGCCCTCACAGTCACGGACTCTTGGTGGGAGTCCAACCCAACTACCCAAGTGGTGGTTCCTGCACCTTCTTGGGCTTGGTCCGATGCAATTGTGTGATTTGGGAAATTTTGTGATTTTTAAGGGCATATGAGGAATAAATTATTCTGGCGGAGGACAAAGCTGGGACAATAAAAAGTTAGGGCAGAGAAGAACCAAACAACAATATTTCCCTCCCGAAACTCACTGTTCTCCGAACCTACATGTTTGGCTCAAGCGAGAGTGACTCGCATCTCTTCGCTCCATTCCATCAGAACGATCACCAGCTAAACCACACTGGTGCCTCAATTCTGGATCGAAATCAGGTAAACGCATGGATTATCGAAAACCTTCTCTGGAAAACCCTAAATTTCAAATTGGAGCAAGTACTTCGAGTTCCTGATTAACGCACTTATACTCCTGCATTGCGTTGTTGAAAAATGGACCTCGACATCGAGATTCCGGCGACTTAGATGAATATGTGAAGCGTGTTTGAAAACTTCCGGATTTTGCGTTTTAATGATTGAATTGTAATGGTTTGTTTCTTGTGAGTTATTGATGATTATTAGCGTTTTGGAATCTCGTATTTAGTGGTTTGGATATTTGAAATTGGATTTGTGTGTTGTATTGGGAGTTTCTAGTGTTAGAAAATGTTTGACGAAGTTGGCTTATTATTTAATAGGTCCAGAATCCCCTGGAAAGATGTTCAAACGGCCAATTGAGTAAGCGTTTTACTGTGCACCATGCTAAGGCTGTGCAAAACGCTGCTCAAAGCCTTTCGCAAATTCTGATTAGTGTTGTACTTTTAAATCATTATTTTCAACCCTTCTATCTCCTTGAATCAGATCCTAACCTGCTCTAACTCATTGGAATTTACTGAGAGAGAGAGAGAGAGAGAGAGAGAGAGAGTTGTGGTGGAGCATCCTTATTGGAATTTGTTAAATGAGTAAGTTCCTCTTGAGTGGGTTCATGGCCACTGGTCTTGACTCTTTCCTTCCTAGGACCTAGTTAAATCCCAATGGGAGTTGTTACCCGTTTGATATGAATATTGTTATGTTCTTCTATATGTATTGAGAAACTGGTATCTTTCTTTACACTCGAGAAATTTCTGTGAAACTATATAGTTAAATCAAATGAAAAATATTTTGTATGAGAACGATTGAGACTACTGAAAAACGTTCATTTATGTTTCGATGGACTAGAGAGTTGCGTTAATGCTGCCATTAATTTGCCTTTTTGTAATTTCTGCTGCACCTTATTGGTGCTTCAATAAAATCGTTTTTCATTCAAGAAAAAAAGATGCATATATCTTTTGTGATGTTACTGGTATTGGTTCTTCTCGAATAGGTCTACCCAAATATGAAATTGTGGAGACTCGAGTTGAAAATAATTCACCGTCGTCAAGTTAGAAATGGGTTTACTCTCTTTTATTGCATGAGCAGTTGAAAGTAATTGTCAGTAAGTAGCCGAGACTGATAATATAAGCTTGAGTTTACTCTCTCTATTTGCAGGCGACTTAGTAAGGCAATGCTTTCTCCTGCTGAAGTACTGTTTCCAGAGATGGGTGCTCAGAAGAGTAGACGGTTTTTGGATTGAGATACCCTCTCTTTTAACCATAGTTAACTTATTTTAGTCGAGCATCTCCTCATAGGAATGGAGATATAACAAATGGACAGTGGCGTCGGGATAACTGGTTGTAGATAAAGTGCAAATTATGTGTAAATTAATATAACCATTGAGTTTGTATATGATTTGAAGTGAAATGTGTTTGGTTACATTAAATTACCAAGATTTCTAGGTACTTAATATTTCATTTGAAATTGTTATGCCACTGTGTTTACAACGTCCCTCTATATTATTTATTAAAGCTTGTTGTTTCGCATTGCTAGTCCTGTCTCGCTTTCCCGTTCTTATCTTACTCTCAAAATTGTTTTACAGACTAGTTATCTTGTCAATTTAACTAACTAGTGGTTCATTATGTAATTAAGAGTGACTAGTGCATGCGAGAGAGGAAAGTAATCTCAGGAAAACAATGAGTGAAGGACCAAAGCTTTACACCTACAAACCCAAGAAAGCGCAGCTGAAGCAATGCCAAGCTCAACAACAAGGTAAGGGTTTCACTTCACCATCACCATCACCATCTATGGCTTCATCGACATCAGCAGCACCTGCACAATCATCTGCAGCAGCTTCATACAAGAAGGGGTTTGCACCCCCACCACCACCTCAGCCTCCAAAGGAATCTTTTGCCCGCCGTTATAAGTTCCTTTGGCCCATTCTTTTGACTGTCAATATTGCTGTTGGGGGTTATCTATTCATAAGAACCAAGAAGAAAGATACCACTAGTGTTGAGGAAGAAGTTCCAGAATATGTTCCTTCAAATCCAGCTGCTATGACCGCCAAAATTGCAGAGGCAACTTTGCAAGCTATCAAAACACCCACAAGGCGAGAACCAATTCCTGAGGATCAGCAGCGCGAACTTTTCAAGTGGATGTTCGAGGAGAAGAGGAAGATTAAACCAAAGGATCCTGAAGAAAAGAAGCTAATTGATGAAGAGAAAGCAACTCTCAAACAATTTATTCAAGCCAAGTCCATTCCAAGTATCTAGCAACACTTCCCAAAGGAATTCTTTTTGATTCTCTTTAAATCCTTCAGGTATTTGATGATTTCATTTCAGTTTTTTGAATATTAAAATTACTGTATTTTTTTCAATATTTGTGCTCTCTTTGGAATTTGGCAAATAATACAATGCTGGAGTCGTTAGAGTCTGTTAGCTTTTAAACGTATATTGATTTGAAATTTTATGTGGCTAACTGACAGGTGTTTTCCGTTACTCCATGTCAAAGTTGCACAATGATGCAGAGTTAAACCATGTCAGGTAGATGTTGCCTTTGGATTTTTTTGGTTCTTACATTTTAAGTTTCTGTTGACCTATGTTTCCAGGCATGTGATAAATGCTCCTCTTTGAAATATTTTTCTTTTAATTGTTCGATGGGGATGGGGCTGTTGATGAGGACGACGAGTAGCTTGACCTCTGAACCAGTGCCACCCCCGTTGGAGTGTCTAATATTCATCCAATTTAAGTTTAAGCTTTGAAAATACAAAGATTAGAGCGGCAGAAGTCAAAATGAACTGCTTAAGAGTCTTAAGTGGTGGATCAAACCCAAGTTATAGCTGACCTCTTTGGGTCAGGCAAAAATGTAGAGGTCATCTATGGGCTTGGTTGCACAAGAATTGATATAACATCTCGAACACCCCGATGGGGAGGATGAGCATTGAGCATGTTATTGCCTGAAGTGGCATGATGCATTTTTTTGCGGTGCCCCGAAGCCTACAGTGCCTCTTTCTGAATGCAATATTTTCTTTGAATACATGGCCAGTCCTCAATCGGCTCTACTGATGGTATTCTTTGAATATATGGCCAGTCCTTCAACTGGCTCTACTGATGGTAGGTAGCAGAATATTTTTGGCATAAGAGAAAAAAAAAAAGCCTATCACGTACTGAGTATCAACATGATGTCCCAGCTTAAATGAATTGGACTCTCTGGTTCGGTAATACTCAATAGTTTGTTAATGGCTTCCATTAGAATCTCCATTGATTACTGGTGTTCAAGAATTTGTGAAGTGACAAACTTGGAAGAAATCATATCGGGTGATTTCGTCTGTCAAGTTAGTGAACAAATCAAAAACCAACTCTTAGAGGGATTTGGGACTGTAATTATAGCCCCACTTTTTCCTTATCGGCCTGGCCTTCCTGGCTGATTTTATTGGGCCTAGACAGTATCTAAGTCTGGGTCAATAAAACTGGGTCTAGTGGGATGGGCTCAAGCTTAATATACCAAATCTGAGCTCAGCCCAAACAAATTAAGCCAAAATTCAAACAGAGTCCAGCTGGCACATCCTTTGGACAAAACATTCATGCCCAAGTTCCTGAGAAAGCAAGCCAGGTCTTTTGGGCCTCCTGGCCCATTTTAGGTCCATATTAGGCCCAAAAGAGAAACTCATTACAGCACAAGTACAGTCGTGCTGAAAGAATATATATGTAAGAGCATGTCCAATGGACACTTGAAACATAGTTTTCAAGTGTCCAAAAGTGAACTTTATGGAAAATTTAGAGTGCTAGAGTTCTACAATGGATGAAAATGAACAATTGAAAACATACTTTCTTGATAATGACACTTGTTTTATAGGTTGTTGTGGAAAATGACACTTGAAATATGAAGTATGGATATAGTTGATGAATAGTGAAGAGAGATGATGAAAAGGAAGAGAGATGTGATGAAAATGAAGATAGAGGTGATGAAAAGTAAGAGAGAGATGATGGAAAGAAAGAGAGAGAAAATAGAGAAATGAGTTTGAAGTGTTGGAAAGTATAAAGTGTTGATGAATAATGTATATTGTGGGACCCATTCACCCAATTAAATTATGCCACTCAGGATAAAGAAGAAGAGAGAATGATTTTGAAGTGCTTGATATTTGGTTTACCACTGGAGTTGCTCTAAAGTCCTGACCAAACCCAGCCGAAATTCCACTCGAAACAATTAAGCCGATCACAAGTAGCTCACCTTTGGTTCCGCCAGCCCCTGCATCGTCAATTGAATTCCTCATTTCCTTGTCCATCGCGAGGCAGATAGGTGGCCCAGCTGTATAAATCAGGTCTACAAGTGTATAAACAATTCTCATATTATTCTCCTGTACATCTTTACAGCAGACCAGCAAGCATAGCTCCAGCATCATTCGATGCCGCAGGACTAGTTGGTTGAGCTACTGGAGGAGGAGCTGGTTGTACCTGAGCAGGTGCAGAGTTTCTGTGGGAATGCTGACTACTTGTTCCTTGATGAATTCTTTTAACCTGCATATTTGTTGACAGCAGAATGCAGAATTCATCAAGCCTTAAAACTTAAGAGTGGATGGAATACATGGCCTGAGAATCGAGACACATACTCAAATGTTGTGGGAAATCCTCAGGCAACTGTCATTCGCAACTCATAAATTATGAGGGAAGAAAAAAAAGAGAGCCGGGGATCATATCATTCAGTCTAATAATTTATTTCTAGACAGCATTCCTGGTTAACAATGAATTAATAATACATAAGCAGTGCATGGTCCACAGATTTCAACAACTACAAAAATCGTGGCCACAAAGCCAACAAGCTTCCCCAGAAAAATGGAAGTTAGCTTTCGATATTTAACCACAGCAGCTCATTCAAGCAAATTTGCTAGCGATGAAACCAAGACGGAAAGGGAAGGCTTCAAGATGTACATGCAGAAAACCTCTCTTCTCCTTCTAGGGTTGGATCGTTTCGCTGATCTTTGATGGAAATTTTAAAAAGCAAAAAATCCAGTAAAAAATGAGTAGCTGCTTACTGCACCCCACTCTGTTTTGCCCAATCAACAAACTGCATACCAGCATAAATATTGTTGGCAAATCGAATACCAACAGTGAAAGCCATCGCAACAGGTGGAATTCGCTTTGCCAAGGGTGATGCTTCAACCAGGTGTTCGAGTCCAGTGATTATTTGATAACGGGTGTTGGAGGAAACCCCAAGAAAAACTCCTGATCATCGAGAAGGTAAACTAATGAGCCTAATGCAATCAATGAATGGCATTCAAAACTTCCCAAAAATAAGCTTCTTTGAAATCAAAGCAATGACCAGTTTATACAGCATCTAGATAATTTGACAGGTCAAACACCGTCTTGCTCAGGTCCCAACAAAACCCACCAAGAACATATGTTGGCAAGATGTCAAAACATAGAAATAGTGGCTAGTGATGTTTTGCGTTCAATTGATAGAAAGATACTTCTTTCTACTCAAATATCAAATGGGCAAACTTCTGATGATTCATAATCTTGTCAGAGACAACAAGTTCAAATTACATTTACAGAAACAGAAACCAGATTACCAAGAAAAAGAAACAAGAAACTAAATAGTGATTTGAATAAAAGAGCTATACGTATAACGTACCCCAAAGAGCAGCACTCTGCACAAGTGGTGGCACGGGAATGTCATCTTCGGATTTCGTTATGCTTCTGATCATAACAAAAGAAAAACCAAAAAATGAACTCAATTCTCTCCTCCAGAAGATTCAATAAAGAAATAACACCTATAAAAGTAATATCATAAGCTAAATATAAGGTTCTCGTTTCAGGTGTAAAATTCCTGACAGAAACTGGTTTCCAAAATAGTTCCTGGCTACTTGGCAGGTAAAATCTTTACTCAAAAAGTGGGAAGCGGTGTGATTCTTTAAACTTTTTTCCTATCTTTTCATTTTCCCGCATCAGAAAAGCAGCCAATTATAATGACAGAATATCTACTCAATCAATTCCAACCAAACAAACTCAATGTCTCATAGGCATCGACATCTGGAAACCCACACACAGACACAAGGTGCTTCACTTTCTTTTGCATCTGTTCTAAAACGATTAATGAAATTCAAAAATATGGACAGTAAAAAATCATATAAATTCAGTTTGAGAAAGAAAATGCAAACTCATCCTTCATATATCAGTCCTAATGCAAAAATGATGATAAACTGAAACGCTTCTCACATATATTTAGCACTTCGATTCAGAGAAAAATTAGGTGTGACAATGAAACATCACACAAATACTAGTAATAAAAAGATTACCTTTTGGCAGTCATGATCACATTTGCAATGCCTTGGCCAATGAGACCACATCCAAACCCAACTGCGCCATATGATACACCCTGGATCCATATACACCAATCAATTAATTTAATAACACATACTGGAAGAAAGAGAAGAAAAGACCACCAGAACTTGGCATCACAACCAAAATCCAAAAGAAAGAAGCATAAAAAATAAAGCATTTCAATGTGTAAATACTCCTTCCTCCCTGTTGTTATTGACGGTTCAAGTCCGAAATGCAACTAAGTGGTTCGAACTGAATGTGCTACCTTATAGAAGTACGTAGCCACCCGCTGGTTTAGTGAGAATCTGCATCCAGGCCTCTCGGCTTCAAAAACACTGCTCAATAGGAATAAAACATCATATGAGATTTGATATCTGCACACTTGAAAAATTATCGAAAAGCTGTGCTCAACAAGTACAACAGACAGTTCTAGAATCAGGAAAGCTGTGGTCAACAATTACAACAGATCGTTCTAGAATCAGGAAGAAAAGAAAACAATATCTATAAGAATGGCACATGGTATGCCCAGTTCACATTGTAAAAATAAACATTATACATTCCCTAGCCCAGTTCACAACTTTAGCAAATTGATTATGTAATATTAAACCATTTGGAGCCTAAAACCAGATGTTCCCTAACAAAGTTAATCATACTAATTAGGTGGGAATTACCAAATTAGCATAAAAACACATAAATAATCAGTCAAATATGCAACAGTAAGCAGGAATATGGGTATTACAGGTGATAGTACATTTTAACATGTATATGTATCCAGTGAAAATATAATACAAATATGTCCGGACAATGTTAACCTGCTGGGTAGAGCTGCACAAGCACGGTTCATGCGTCCAAATAAACCTCTTGTTGCTGATGGCTGCCCAAAGCGAGCATAAGGTGCCATCATACCAACCATAGCAATGTCCACGACTATACCAACCAAGAGATCAGCAAGATAAAGTTCAAATTCTGACCAGAACTCTTTTCCCCTTTTCTGGTATTCAGCAAAAGTTGCGCAACAAGAATCAATGACTACCTGCATCATGTCATATGGAACAATAAGATGATAAAACAAATCAGACTAGGACAAAGAAAAGAAGGCACTTGTGAGCATCACCAATTTAGATTCAACAAGAATCCATGACTGCCTGCATCATGTCATACTAAATTCGAGCTAATGTTTATAAGTTTATTCATCAAATTAGATTTCATATTTCTTGCAGTAAGCCTATGCTGTAGGCTATCCTAATGCAAGAATAAAATCATCATAATCATGTCGATAGAGCATCAGCCCTACAACAGCGCAAAATATATA
This sequence comes from Tripterygium wilfordii, assembly GCF_013401445.1. Lineage (NCBI taxonomy): Eukaryota > Viridiplantae > Streptophyta > Magnoliopsida > Celastrales > Celastraceae > Tripterygium > Tripterygium wilfordii. Next base: position 11,543,467 of record NC_052253.1, on the reverse strand, counting down.
GATAAAGTTACACTCAACAAACCTCTGTTCCAACTTTGAAAAGAAAAGAAGGATCAGCCAACATTCTGTCACGAAGCATAGAGCAGTTCTTCATCAAAAAGCCCAGAGGCCAAATTGAACCCTGCAAATTCAAATATCCAGGAGCATTAAAACAAAGTAAGCAAACATTACGAAGTAGTAACAAAATGAATGCAATAAAAGAAACTATGCAGCTCAGTAATGTACCTACGTGCGTCCAGTTTTAATATTTTTAATTGGAAAACACTGCGGCATCAATTGGCTATATGAAACTCTGATCTTACATTACATATTTACCATCATTTAACCAAGCAATGATCATATGTTATTATCAACAAACCAAACAACAAAAGAAGAAGCATATGCAACATTTAGACCACGACAATCTTTTTCTAGTATTTCAACTTTTTCATCCACCAAAAAGCAATGGTAAAGACTAAAAAGCACGAAGATTTACCTGCAATTCCAAGTACCGCAGAAGAAACATTTTGCGCAGGCCAGAAGTCTTGGCTGCTTCCAGCATATCCGCAGGGAGCCTCACCCCGCGCGCCTCCGCCTCTTTCATAACCTCCTCGAACTTTATTACCGGACCAAACTCCGCCTCCTCATCACCACCACCTTCCCCTTTCCCATCATCACCGCCGCCGCCACCAAAAGAATCGCCGCCATCATCGCGTCCGCCACCACCACCATCAAATCTGGGCTCCAAATCCCTAGGTTCGTCAGTAAACTTACTGTTCGAACCCAGGCCATGATCAACAACCGTTTTGGCCGCTAAATCTGAATTGTCAACACATTTACGCCTGAAAACTTGGTTCAAGGAGACTAACTTCAGCGACCGGAACGAAGGTTCCTTGAAAGAACAAGAGATCCTGAATTGGATAGCTGGAGTGGTGTGATTACATAATTTGTCTGTCGATAATTTTGTGAGGTATGATGCACTGAAACTTGATGAAGAAAACGACATTTTAAGGTGGCTGCGAGAGTGCTATGAGAGCTAAGAAGACGTTACCATGAACGTTTGCTTATAATCACAGAACAAGGGGGGTTGGTAGGTTTTCTTTGTTTTGCTGGAGGTCATCGGAGTTCGAGTGAACCTGAGCTGTGAATTTGAACACGTGATTCGATGATTTAAAAATAAAATGAAAACGATGATTTAAAAATAAAATGTAAAATAAAATGAATAAAATGTAAAATAAAATGAAAACGTCGCCTGAGAGATTCGAACTCTCGCGGGGAAACCCCATGTACTTAGCAGGCACACGCCTTAACCACTCGGCCAAAGCGACTTTTTGATTATTGGCTCTACTATATAATTAAATCAACGTTAAGTCAGTCACAAAAAGGGCAATCATGGCAAATCGCTTCTCTCTCGGCTTGCAGTCACGCACGTTGTGGGAGGAAAACAAAGACAAATTCTTAAGAAAAAGAAAAAAAGTAATTGTTCCAATTTGGTTTCAGTTGGTTCTTTAAACTTAAGGATGTCCTAAACTTAATAAGGTTGCATCATTGCATCTGGTGTCCCGTATCAGAGACAACCGTCGATTTTCTTATTAGTTCTATAAATTTATTTCAAAAGTACTAACAGTAACACAAGCCCTGGAAAAACAGTCTTCAAATTATAGCAGCTTACGTTAATGCATGTATTTTAATTTATTCGAATCTGCCGTGATTCAAAGGGTTGTGCAAGCACAATTACGAGGATTGCATTAGACTACGTCCATGATTATTTACAACTTCAGATCAAATTGCAGCAGTCTCCTAAACGGAATCGTTTACATTGTATCGAGACGATAAAGAGAAATTCCCTGAATTTCATATTAAGGAAAATTATTAATCCATGAACCATTCAAATTACATCCTCTACTGTTACTGGCTCATTGCTTTAACAAGATTTTGGATTGGTAGTTCCGTCGAAACAAAAGCTTTTCACTCATCTTCCACCAGGAAGACCCCCATCTACCATCGGGAATTCAGGATTCCACATTTGAAAAGAATCTTGCATATTTGAGATTAATAACAAACAATATAATTTAGGAAAAACAAGACCACGAGGGACAGACAAATTAATACAACATATTCCAGGTGGGGGCGAAGCAAAAGAGAGGAAGGACAGCCAAGCCCCAAAAAACCTGAACTTTAATCTATTAACGGTCCGGACGACTCGTAGCTCAATCTCTAGCCACAAAATACAGAAACAAGATACAGTTTCACCCTAAAAGAATCTAACATTTCATCACAGATGATTGAGCTACTGACTACAGCGACACCAGCGAAAAAAACGTAGCGTGTATGGAGTCAACCACAAAGATTATATTTAAGATTTCCTTCAAAAGAATTATAACAACCGCTGCCCACAAAAAGCTCCTAGCTCGTAAAAGAATTTCATTTCCTTTACCGATGCCAAAACATCATCTCTCAGCTTGATGTTGGTTTTGCCACAGCCTTCTTGACCGCCTCCGCATATGTTCTGTGTTGATAGGCGAGGGTTGACTCAAGTAAATCCCAGAGTGATGTCTTAGGATTCCAACCTAACACACATAAGGCATCATCCATATTCAAAATGATATCAATACCATTTTTAAAATAGTGAAAAAAAATTTGAAATGACAGATAGATGCCGGGGAAACTATACTATACCAAGTTGTCTGTTGATAATGGTCATGTCCGGAATTCTCTTGTCACTATCATCATATCCCTCACCGTAAAATTCTTTGGAGCTTACATCAATAGTTGGTTCCCCCAGAGCAGTTTCTCCACTCACCTTAGCATAAACCTGTGGAGTAAAAGTATATTTACTCCTAAACCGAAAAAATGCTATACCAAGACCTAAAAACAATTGACAGAAACAGAAGAAAATATGTGAAGAAAGCAATGTCCACCTCCGTCATCATTTCAGCAAGCTGCCTAACAGTAACTTCGTTGTGAGGGTTGCCCACATTAAATATATGACCATTAGCCCTGGCAGGATTTTCCTGTACGATAAGTAGCAATATTAGCTATTTCTTTCCTATCAAAATGTGATGAGAGATGGCACAGAGAAGGGGGAGAGAGCACGCACAATCATCAACAACACAGCCTCAATTGCATCTTTTATGTAAACAAAAGTTCTCTGGGATTGGCCACCGTCCACAAGCTTGAGTGGTTCTCGGCGTAGGAGATTCTGAGACGATAAAGAACCAAGAAACAAATTATAACCAAACCTGGAAGTGAATGCAAATCTGTATCTTCCAATGAAAAAAGATCATATACTAACATTACTAAAGCAAGCTAGAACCCTGGGAACACCCTCATTTGGACCATCAATGCCAGGAATGAAATCCATCCTGGGGCCAATCCAGTTGAATGGTCTCACAATGGTGAACTCGAGGCCATTCTCCGCACCCTCGGCTACAGTTGGCAAAAAAGGAATTCAGGAAACAATACCCTAGCATTCTCAAAACCAGTCAGATAAAAGGAAAATTTTGCTGACCATAAACCAGCCTCTCAATCAATTGTTTTGCACATGCATAGGACCATCTCTGTTTCTCAATGGAACCAAAAATGCAAGGGGAAGCATCTTCTTTAAGGACATAGTAAGCGGGATCCTACACAACGATGCACACACAAACACTCTATCACTGCCAACAATAGAGAATGTAGTAAAAAAAAACACAAAAACTAAATAAGGCAAATTCCATGGAAAATCTAGATCTTCAGCGTATCTTATGATGGAAAGGTAATCAAGATTGTGACAGGGAAAAATGACAAGTGATCATCGTCAATCCCCATGATTAACATCAGATACAGGTATAAGATGCCACTTAGCGCACTTACTATCCCAGCCGGGCAATGCAAGGTAACTTAGCAACTTCAGTCATTCGTCCTATGTAAGTCAAGGATACATTTAAATGCCTAAAGTTAGGCATGCAACATTCATTCCCATTTGATACTAACAACAAAAGTCAAAACGCTGCAAAAAATTAGCATTTCTTTATTCAAAACTATTTTGCTAAGTGAACCTATAAAGCATTCATTTCTTAAAATATATGCCAAACAAAACAAAGTTTAAACCATGTGATTGCAATGTAAACCTAATGCAGGGGGGAAAGGCTCCACAAGAACACTTCCCAAAATGGCAGTGAAGAGATCCAAAGAACATATCAAAAGAAAACACATTGCTAATACTTCTTTTCAGATTTTCTTTCAATTTGCTTAATTTTCATCACAAACAAAAGCATGAATGACGCCTTTATTAACTACTCCAAACTATAGTAACCACAACCACAGCTGCTACCTAGTCAAAATAGTTGGCAGTTAACATGATTCCATCCAGACATCATATGAACAATCCAAAACTGCATTAAGGCACTCTATTATGAAAATATACCAACAGGCTCAACAACATATCATGCAACCTAAAATCACTTACTTTAATATGTCGTGATTTAAACTTAGATTATAAATTTTTGAAAAGTCAAAGTCAAAGCTGCAATACACAATGAGCAATACACCAAACTCAGCTGCAGTGGACTTTGAACCAGCACTTTCATTAATACATTCAGGCCAAAACAGATTTAATCTGCATGGAAATAGTCTACAATGAATAAGACTATCTTACAAGCTAACCTAACTACGAGATGTCAAAAGCTAACATCATTTTGACTCCAACAAGAGATCTTGGAGACCACTAGTTTAAATTTCTAAAACTCCAGAATCAACTAAAATCTAGCACCATACCATCATCATCAACAAAAGCTTTATTTACTTCAAAGCATTTTGAAGTTGACAAGAAGAATCATAAGAGAAAGCAATGGATTACCTGACGCAATGGACTATCTTTGGGGAGAAAGCTACCAATTGTTTTCCCATATACTTCGCAAGTAGAAAAGTGAATCAGACGCTTACCGTTCTCCGAACAGTACTTGACCTAAAGGAAAAGAAAATTTGTAAAAAAAAAAAACGTCCATCCACATCAAAACATGCATCAACTTCAAGTGATTTCAACCACAACAGCCAACTCGTATCCTTTTCAAAATGCTCTTGAAGGCAACGATAAACAACACAGAAAACAGCAAACAAGAAAACAAGTATTTCAAAAAGAAAGAAAACATACCACTGGAAGCGCGTCAATGAAATTGCTGTAAATTGTGTCCAGCGGACGCGTATTGTAATCAGCCGGTGTACAGATAGCTGCCAGATTAATAGTCTATGCCACAAATCCACCATAATAGACCAGAGTTCGTCAATAACAATAAAAGAAAGAATAAAGCAAAGTAGATGAAGATTGAAAATGTACATAGCAACAGAAACTGCAAGAGTTGCAAGAACAGAAGAGCAATTCATTGCATAATCTAGAAACACAAGCATCAAATTCATAAATAACTAAGAGCATACGTGAAGATAGAGGAATCAATACCAGATCTGACATCTTGATGAGGCCTTCAAGGCGGGAGTCGTGCTTGATGTTTATCCGGTGGAATTGTATGCGATTACCCCAAAGGAGGGACTCCGGCTCGAGGAGGTGCTTGATCTTATCGTTATAGACATCAAGAGCCAGGATCTTGTGAGGCGTCTCATTCAGAATCTTCTCGCACAAGTGCGACCCTATGAACCCCCCGGCACCAATCATGCATATCGTCATCGGCTTTATCAGCCTCCCGTCAAGATCGAACCTCTCAGTCGCCATTGTTTCTCTCGCTGTTGCTTTCTCTGGGGGAATTGAAACGGAAAATGAAAACGCTTAGCAAAAGCTCGTTTAATGCGTGTCGATATAGAGGAAAGAGAGGGTGACAGGTTTTTTGGGTGGGAAGGGGAAGCGGTGGGCCATATTTTTAGAGCGAGGGAAAAAGAGGCCTACATTCATTTTGGCGATTGAGGGTAGCGCGGTAGCGATATTCAAGTTCGACTCCCCCTCCTCATTTACTTAACAAAATAAATAAATAAATAACAAAGCTAATTATAATGTAGTTTTATCACGCCTTATGTAAAAAAAAAAAACACAATGTAATTTACATTTTATGAACAAAAAAGGGTGATATTGTTTGTTTCAATACATAAAAAGTAAGGTTGGTCAGTTTATTTAGCTAGGAAATTGGGCAATTAAGGGATTCAAGTCCGAATGTCCAATAAAGATAATTGAAAATTTTCTATATACTAATATTCCATAATCAAATAACCTTTACCTAAATGAAAAGAAAACCCTATTTCCAAGTTCTTGATTATGAACGTATTTTCTATTATAATTGTTATTTTACCAATTGATAATCCCAAAAACTTGATTTATGATATTTCCATTAAATGTGATTTGTCTAGAACGTCATTCAGAAGTGGTCGAATTGTGGCTATCGATTGGCCCCATCTTGTTGACTCCTGAAAGATGGAACCGGTGAGTTGATCCGAGTGTTCAAATTGGTTTCTCGTGCTTCAAATGCGGAAAGGCCGTCAAGGTGCATCGTTTAGACTTTGCTAAATGGGCTGCGTAGATCTAATGGATCGACATGATAGTAATTATTTTAAAACTTAAAACAAAGGAAGAATTTCCCATTGATGGCGATGAGCGAATACCGTCAAATATCCGGACATCGGAGATCATGGCTATATTTGTGTGTAAATAGTGAAGGAGCCATGTGAGTGGCGTGTTCCCAATGAGCCGTCAATCTTCGATGCTCGCGCGATTTCCTGGTGAAGTGTTTTCTTTCTTGCCAACCATGGTAAAGTGGTGTACGTACTTAATTTTGCAATCAATATCTTTTATTGAAGTGGGAAACACCTATATAGCTATTACATTGGTTTACAATCAATGATCTACGTAATTACAATCTCTATCAAAGTCACTATCAAAGTCAACAATTGAGGCATCAATTAGTCAACAATTGAGGCATCAATTATGAACTTAGACAAATCAATATTGATTGCCGAATCTTCAATTAAGGAAAGTCTTCAATCAATATTGAGTTTGTCAATAAAGTCTTCAATCAATAAAGTAAATCTTGGGTAAATCTTTGACTCTATTCAACACTCCCCCTCAAGGTGGTGCATAGACATCGTATATGCCCAGCTTGACAAGTGAATCAGCAAACACTGAATTTGACACTCCCTTGGTTAACACATCAGCCAACTGATCTTCGGTCTTCATATACGGAACTTCAATTATTTTTTCTTCTAGCTTTTCATACACGAAATTCCTATCAATTTCCACATGTTTAGTCCGATCATGTTGCACTGGGTTCTCAGCAATTTTAATTGCTGACTGATTATCACAATACAATTTCATTGGTCTTTTAATTGACAAACTCAGCTCCCCCATAAGCCGTTTGAGCCATAACAACTCACAAATACCTTTCACCATTGCTCTGTATTCGGCTTCTGCACTAGACAATGAGACAACTTTTTGCTTTTTACTTCTCCAAGTAACCAGATTTCCTCCAACAAAAGTTAAATACCCAGTGGTTGATCTTCTTCGGTCTCCTTTACCTGCCCAATCTGAGTCGGTATAGCCCCATACGTCTGCATGCCCATTCTTAGAAAAAAGTAAGCCTTTTCCCGGTGCAGATTTTAAATATCTCAGAATTCTAATAACTGCATCCATATGTTGTTTACCAGGATTGTGCATAAATCTACTCACAACACTGACCGCATATGCAATATCTGGCCTCGTATGAGACAAATAGATTAAACGCCCAACTAACCTTTGATATCGTAATTTGTCTATTGAAGTTTGATTCGAAGACTCTTCCAATCCATGATTTTGTTCCATAGGAGATCCAATTGGCTGACATCCAAGCATACCAGTTTCTGTTAATAAGTCAAGCACATACTTTCGTTGGGATAAAAATATGCCTTGCTCAGAACGAACAACTTCAATGCCCAAAAAATATTTTAATCCTCCCAAATCCTTCATATCAAATTCAGTTGACAAATAGTCTCTCAGTTTACGCATTTCTTCAGAATCGTTGCCTGTCACTACCATGTCGTCAACATAAATAATGAGAGCCGTTAATTTATCACCAACTCTTTTCAAAAATAAAGTGTGATCTGCATTACTTTGCTTATAGCCGAATCTTCTCATAGCAAGTCGGAATCGACCAAACCAAGCTCGAGGAGATTGTTTCAACCCGTATAAGGCTTTCTTCAGTTTACACACGACACTTTGATCACCTGGAGCTTCATATCCTGGGGGCAGAGACATATAAACTTCTTCTTGTAGCTCACCATGTAAAAAAGCATTTTTTACATCATATTGTTGTAGAGGCCAATCAAAATTTGCAGCTAGGGATATTAGGACTCGAACCGTATTAATTTTTGCAACAGGAGCAAACGTTTCCTGATAATCAACCCCATACGTCTGGGTGAATCCTTTAGCCACAAGCCTAGCTTTATACCTATCAACCGAACCATCAGGCTTGCACTTGACGGTGTACACCCACCTACAACCAACAGCTTTTTTTCCTTTCGGCAACTCCACCAATTCCCAAGTTTGATTTTTCTCAAGTGCTGTCATCTCCTCAGTCATTGCAGTTGCCCATTTTGGATCCAACAACGCCTCTTGCACTTTAGTAGGAATATCTATGACAGTCATATTACTGACAAAGCTTCGGCATTCCTTTGACAGTCGGTGAGTGGATGCATACTGAGCAATAGGATATTTCACTTTTCGCACAACCTCTGGTGAAAATCTATCTGGTGGAACACCACGAGTACTTCTTGGTGGGAGTACGTATCTGTCAGCTTCAATCGAGACACAAGTATTATCACAAATATTGTTAGTATTAACATCAGACTCAATGCTTACCTCAGGAGGATCTGTACGAGGAGTATCGGGAGTGGGTACTAGCGAAGATGAGAGAGAGGGAGCTTCAGCAACAGTATCGGCAACACACAGTGGATCAGGAAACAACTCCATCCAATTTGGAGCTTCAACAACAGTATCACCACTCGGGCCCGGAAGCGTGGAATTGGGTGAAGAAAAAAATATTTCATGTTCAGAAAAGGTGACATCCATAGTAACATAGAACTTACTTGTAGGAGGATGAAAACAACGGTAACCCTTTTGTGAAGGATGATAACCGACAAATACACACTTGAGGGCACAAGGATCAAGTTTCGTGCGGAGATGTTTCTGTAAATGTACAAACACAACACAACCAAACACCCGGGGAGGAAGTGTGAGGTGCGATGGCAGTGTTACATAGGATGCCAATTTATCAAGTGGTGTCTGAAATTGTAGAACACGAGTGGGTACCCTATTCAAAAGATATACAGCTGTGGTAACAGCTTCTTCCCAAAAACGTGGTGCCATGTGGGCTCCAATAAGGGCAGCACGTGTAATCTCCAAAATTTGTCTGTTTCGGCGCTCAGCAACACCATTCTGTTGTGGTGTATAAGGACAAGTGGTTTCATGCAAAATTCCATGAGTCTGAAAATAAGCTTGTAACTCCTGATTTACAAATTCACCACCATTATCAGATCGAAGAACTTGTAAATTAGCAGAGAATTGTGTTTTGATCATGGTATGAAACGTGCGGAAGCAAGCAGCCACATCACTCTTATGACGCATAAGGTAAAGCCAAGTCATACGAGTGCAATCATCAATAAATAATACAAACCATCTAAAGCCAGTAGAAGTAGTAACAGGGGCAGGTCCCCAAACATCCGAATGAACCAACGCAAAAGGCACAACTCTTTTATTAGAACTATCAGAATAAGTAGCACGATGACTCTTGGCCAAAACACATGTATCACACTGAAAATTGGAAGGTTCACATGTAGAAAATAAAGTAGGAAATAAATATTTCAAGTAACCAAAGGAGACATGACCCAAACGATGATGCCATAACCGAATCTGATCTTCTGATGCCCTAGATGACCCTTTTGCTGATAGAGATCGTCCCATACTAACATCTTCCACATAATATAATCCCTCTCTCTTAGTACCACGCCCAATTATCTCCCCGCTGCAGAGATCCTGAAGGAAACAAAAAGTAGGATATATTAATACTAAACAATTTAGTTGTGTAGTAACTTGTGGCACAGATAAAAGATTATTGGAAAGAGCAGGAATCAATAAAGTGTGCTCCAAGGATAATGAAGGAGTTAAGTTAACCCTTCCAGCGCCCGTAACCGGATATGAAACACCATTGGCATTGGTGACAGTAGAGCAATTTGGTAAACAAGCATCATGTAATAAGGACGCATCAAAGGTCATATGATTAGTCGCACCAGAGTCAAGAATCCAACCGGGATCTTTTTCAGAATTTGTTGCAAGAAGGGCTAGACCAACACTACCTGACTGTTGGAGAAGAGTAGGATCTACCACAGAGTGAGTGATATCAACTGGAGTAGTGGAAGCCATGGTATCCATTGAAGAAGGAGTCGGTGCCATTGGGACTGTAGGTGAGGTGCATAGCGCAACTTTACCACCTTTTCGAGCTTGTAATCGCTCTTTGTGAGCCTGCCACCACTCGGGATATCCATGCTTTTTGAAGCAAGTATCTACAATATGTTTGGTGCTGCCGCAATGAGTACATTTACCACCAGTAGGTACTGACAGTGACAAAGAACTTGTTGGAGTTCCATATTTTCGAACTGCCATAGCCATCTGAGGAACTTCTGAAGACATCATTGTATTCCGGCGAAGTTCTTCACGTCTCACAGTTGAGAAAGCATTATCAGGTCCAGGTAGAGGATTAGTACGAAGAATATCTCCCCGAACAGAATCATATATATCATCAAGCCCAGCCAAAAAAGAATAGACTCGATCTTCATCAATTTCAGCCATTCGAGTCTTAATCACATCTGGCTGAGTAAAGGTAATTGGACGACGATGATCAAGCTCCTGCCAAATAACCTTAAGATCGGAATAGTATGCAGCCACAGGTCGCCCTGCCTGCTTAGTTGTCATAGCTTTTCGAGACAGATCATACAAAATAGATTTATCAGCACCCTCAAAATATGTTTGAGACACAGCATCCCAAACATCATTTGCAGTGGGTAAACGAATAAAAAGATTCATTATATCGGCCTCCATAGAGCCAATAAGCCAGCCTTTTACAGTAGCATCCTCCATCATCCACTTGTTATATGTAGAGTCACTAACAGTAGGTTTCGAGGTCGTACCTTTGAGATATTCCATCTTTCCTCGTCCAGCAACGAACATAGTAACCACCTGAGACCAAAGAGTGAAATTTGAGCCATTCAGTTTGATCCCATAAGGAATAGAGGTTGGTTCTTGAGTTGGCGTCACCACAGGTGGAACTATAAGAGCACCGGATTCAGCCATGAGTTGTTTGTAATTTCTGGATGAGATTCTGGTTCAATGGTGCAATCGGCACCTGTTATGGACGAAGCAATCGGCTTCTGTCGGATGGTTGGAGCAGTCGGCCCCTAGTAGCTACGGTGATGGAGAGGTAGTATGTTAAGAGAACCTTGCTCCGATACCAACTTAATTTTGCAATCAATATCTTTTATTGAAGTGGGAAACACCTATATAGCTATTACATTGGTTTACAATCAATGATCTACGTAATTACAATCTCTATCAAAGTCACTATCAAAGTCAACAATTGAGGCATCAATTAGTCAACAATTGAGGCATCAATTATGAACTTAGACAAATCAATATTGATTGCCGAATCTTCAATTAAGGAAAGTCTTCAATCAATATTGAGTTTGTCAATAAAGTCTTCAATCAATAAAGTAAATCTTGGGTAAATCTTTGACTCTATTCAACATACGTTTTCCCTCAATTAGTGCTTATGTGTGTTTTTTTCCTGCACGGAGAATTCTATAAAATCGATAGATTTTTGTTTGCATGGATATATGAGTATGGTTTTGAGAACTAAATGACATAAAGCATATATGTGTAGTGTGGGTTTCTTAAGAAATACTAGTATTTAAGTACGTAATTAAACCTAATTAAGATTTTTTTTCCTGAGCCACCAAACAACAATATTAGGGTATAAAATCTTAAGTATTTTTGAACAATTTTATCAACAATAGTGCTAGGTACATCAAATTTCTTAAATAAAATTTTAAAACGTTTTAACTCTTAAAATACATGTTATATTTTTTAAAATAGTGGAATAAACATGTTACTCTCTATCAAACTATTTGGCTACATATCATTTTCGTAATTTTAACCATTTCGGAATTGTCCACATTTTAATAATTTCAAGACCATTTTACATATTAATTACTTATTTACCCTCCAATTTGGATGAAATATGCTTTTTACCAAGCGGGGCCCATGTTACATGACAAGAAAAGTTCTGTTTTTCTAATAAAAAAAACGTGATAAATACTTAATTGATTGTAATAATTTCTGTTTAATAAAATAATTATTTTATAATTTCGAAATTTCAAGACTTTTTTTATTTTTAATTCTTTTATTAGTTAACAGTTTTTTATTAATATGAACATTATAAATTTAACAATAAACTATCAATTTAAGATTAAATTATATATATGAACCATTTTAAAAATATAATTCATGAGACCCATCGTGCTTAATTTCCTGGATCGACATGACCCTACTTGAGCTATATGGGGCCCACGTACAGCGGGCGTAAGCACACTTGAGAGTTGAGAATAGCACCGACAATGACACCCCGCCGATGTACGCGCAGATGATGAACATCTCAAGCGCGTGATGAATTACTAGAGCTACCTGCTACCTCCAGAGCCTATCTCTCTCTCTCTCGAGTAATTTATTATTTATTTACTGTTTTACCCACAAAATAATGATACCGCTGCTGAGCTGTGCACTTGACAGCTGGATTTAGAATTGGGTCCAAAATTCGCAGAGAAGGAAAGAATGTTTCCGACTTTCCGGATCGTGTTAGGTTCCTTTTTGACCTTTTATGCAATTTCAAGGTTGGAGCAATGTTATCCCGTCGCGGGATAATCTTAAAATCTAACCCGACTTATAAGCTTCTTTTTTCATAAAGGTTTAAACACATCACTTCATTTCATAGTAACAAAATCACGGGCTAAACCCAGACAAACTAAACAAAAATAGAAAGCAAAACAATACACATAAATTGGATCTAGATTCTTGGCTTCCTCTTCATCAAAAAAGATCATCTCCACTAGATCTAATAAGAGCCCTATCATTGTGCATCAAATATGTGTCGCTGAAACACACCAACAACACTGGTGTTGTGAAGAATCCATGATATCTGGATGAGAAGTTTTTTATATAATGAAGGATGTGATTTTGTTGCATTAATTATTTAATACCATTGCATGTGATAATTTATTAATTTGGATTTATGGTGAGAGAGTCCAAGCTTAAATTGAATTTAAAAAATAATATCAACAAAATCATTTTTTAACACGTTTTTTTAACAAAGAGAACATCAAAGTTTGCTCTTCAACAATGATATAGGCCTAAATTTGGGTCGTCGTCCACTCGCTCAGAAGTTTCTCACACTTAATAGCATGGTAGTTGAGCCAGAGGCAAAGTATAATCATGGTTTGACATTAGAGAGATTCATTACTAGGCTATCACATGATTGTTTCATTAATTTGAACACAAATAGACATTAATTTGACATAAATTACATTGATAATTATTTTATGCAAAATACGATAAATATAATCAAATACCACTTGCCGTAGTAGTAGACACTTCTTAACATTTCAAATAAGTTAAATATTCAAATATTTTCACATGCTAAAACCAACCGATGAAAAATTACTGCTATTAAGATTAAAAATAAATAAAAATAACGGGGCTCTGTTTCACACATTTGGAAATTTTGGTTTCACTCCATAAACCATGGGGAAATATAAAAAAAAAAAATGTATGTAATGGATCTCTATTGATGATCAGAAAAGAGATTGGATGTTTGTTTTTTTGTTTTTTGAGAAATTGGTTTTGGCATGCCTGTGTATATTTGTATGGAATGAGTCATTTGGGCATCATTTCCCTTAATCAACAAGGCGTGACAAAATAAAATCAACTAAGGTTTCACATCATAGCATATTGCAATCAAAATGTTCGAACACAAATATACATTTTTGTAAGCAAACACATATCTACATTAAGTTCGAGAAAGATCGGCTTACATATGTTGTAGGTATTAGAGGTATTGTTTGGATGGTAGTTTAGTGGTGAATCTATATGTGGCCAAACCATATGGACTCGAGAGATTTTGAGTTTGATTATCACTGGAAGTAATAGTTTGGCCAAACCATATATTAATTTGGATGGTACAAAACTTACTTAAATATCAAAATTTGTTTTGATTTGACAAAATCAGTTGTCTTCGTTTTGTTTTCTATATTGATTGGTCTAAACTCTAAATTTTCAGGGAATTTTTGTGATTCTTGTTTGAATTTCCTCCCGTTCCATATTTTTTTTATAAAGCCCTGAGAATTTAGAGTTGCATAAAAGTTAAAACTTGGTATGAAAAAGAAAAGAAAAAAGCTCGAAAACGGCGTAGCACAGAAATTAAAATCACTTGAATGATTGATGTATATTTTTATTAAAGGGCATCACAGTGTTAGAGTATTCCCCTAAACCCTAAACGGCGCCGCATCAAACCGATTATTGCGCCTGATATGTATTTTAAGGGTGGAGCTAGTTGCACTCCACGGATTGTCATTCACATCCCATAACATACAGAAAACCCTAGGCTAAAAAATACCCCAACCCTCATTCCCTCCATCCCCTCTTTTCTGCCCTCTCGCTCTCTGTTTTGTCTCTCACGTCTCCCTCTCTGTTTTATCAACTGTGATGATCGACCATGATTACCACGTAGATTGTGAATTTTTTAGTTTTTTTTTTAACCTTGGCAGCAACAATGGCGGGACTAATATGTGGTAGAATGGAATAGATGTGTAGGCAGTAGGATAGTACAAAATGTATAAATCTAGAAATGTTAGTGTAGCAGGGCTTTGAAAGTGGGAAACTAATTCTAATTGGGCTTTAATAGGTTTTGCATGAGTCCATATCCATTCTTGGTCTTAGGCCATTTACAGGGGGGAGAGAGAATTGACCTTTCACCTTTGTAGTGTTAACTAATAATAAACTTGTATATATATACGTAAAAACATAGGTCTATAATTCACATGGATAAATCTTTCCAATTGGGATACTCAAGTTCAATTTTCCATGGACCAACGAGAGGTAACTCGATTGTTAATTGGATGGGTTAGGTATATGTGTGTCCAAAATTCGATTCCAATACCTTTGAATTATCAGGTATTTAGTGGGACAATCCAAGTATATGGGATTCTTACCAAGCATGAGTCTGAAGACTTGGAGAGCTTGCATTCTAATAATGTAGATGGGAGAACTGTGCCTGGTAGGCCACATCACAACCCGCATCGTGGCATAAAACTTGTGCCTGGAAGGCCACGCTCAAGGACCAAGTTCAAGGCCCATGCTCAAGTTTTGGGCCCTGTGCACTGCCTTCGTGTAGCTTTTGTAACTAAGCTGGTTGATGTGGGGTTTATGTCCCGTTAAAAGTATAGTGATTCCAAACCCAAATTATATTCGCAAGTGCACGAATCAATTGTAGTATAGAAGTGGCAAATACGAGTGTCGTACCCACAGGGACTGAATATTAAATATCTGCAATTCCAACTCTTTGTAATTATCAATGGAAACAAAATAAATAAGGATTAACACAAATAAACAAACACTAGGAATCCGAATTCACCAACTCTATTGTATTTAAATTATTTAGTCGACAATTATCATTTCATTCATGCATGTCAAAGAGCAAGTCCCCTAATTTATGTAATAGTCATGGGCATCTGACTTACCACACCTATTTTTAATTGCAACCAACCATGGGCATTTGGATTGGCTAAGACAATCAAGAATGCATTAGGATTTATGGTAACTTATGTAGTGATCACAAAGATCCTAGCATATGGCATTTATGTCTAGGTAACTCCGGTATTAATTGCAAGAAGCTTGTCTCAAATTGGACATGGGCATTTGCCTCAATTTGCATCATAGTAATCAAACTTAGATGGTAGCTAAGCATCAAGATTTAATTATCAATAAAGAATAGATAATTAACACTTGACATAGCATAAATAAACTAATAATTAATCAAACCAAATTTATTTAGATACAATAGAGTGGATCCATCATCACCCTAGTAAGAGGATTAGTTCCTCATACTAGATTTACAAAACCAACAATTAATCTCACAAAACCAACAATTAACCAACAATTAGTTCTTCTTCTCCTTTTGTCTCTTTCTCTCCTCCTTCAATGTTCTCCTCTTTTCTTCCCCTAGCTCTCTATTTATAGGAAATTAGGAGCTATCCATCCATTGAATGGCCAACCATGATAAAATAAGTGGAGTCACCATCATTGCATTTAAGTGGAATCTCCATCATTGCATTTAAGTGGAGTCTCCATCATTGCATTTAAGTGGAGTCTCCATCATTGTATTTAAGTGGAGTCACCATCATTGAATGTCCAATTTGTACTATAATGATGGTGATGCATGGAATGATGTCAAATGATTTTGACAAATCATGTGGTGGGCTTTCAAATGATAATCAATAATTTGATCAAGATGGTAGTGGACACAAGCATATGGGCTCTTCATGAAATGAGCTAGCAAATGTTGAACATTGGTTGGTATGAATTGGGCCTGAAAATATAAAAATAAATACAAAGTGAGTGAAAATGATATTTACATTTTAGTGGTGTAATAATCACTTTAAACCCTAATTATGTGACAAATGCCTTAATAATTCATTATTAAAAGTGTATATTTTTTACACTTATCACTGGTCCACCCACCCCTTCTAAAGGAAATTAAAATTAAAAAAAAAATAAAAACTCTAATGTTATCAAACACTTTAAACTCAAAATTAAGTCTACAGTGGTTCACTTATACACTCTATCTCGATGCTTTGAACATTGGAGTGACATTGTGTAGCTTTATGAAACGTGCGATGACAGTGTCTGGTAGCAAATATGACTTCGTGAAGGCGACAAAACGCAGTGGCACTGAAAACATCTGAGGGCACGTAGCCAATCGACGAGTAACTTGTCTGCAGAAAATGTGTTGGAAGTTTGTGCATTTTTTTTTTCCAAAATGACATGTAACTCATTAGTTTAATACTCTATGAAAGGTTAACAGATTTATTCCATTGATTTAGTCAATGAAATAATTTTATTTCCACTTTTGTATCCCATAATTTATTGTTTTTAATTTTTTTTTGTTATCGGGAAACCCCCGACTCAACTACCCATTCGGAACCCCTAGGTCGATTCTAAACCCGAGTCTGACTGCCACAACCCTCACCACAACGAGAGACGCTTAAACCCGAGAATTGTTACGCCTGGTGTAGCTCTAACATCCGACCTCATGCACTCATGTGCACAAAGACCAATGGTATTGATTAAATTTTTTTTAAAATACATTGTAGAATTCATTGTTTTAGTTATGAATTCGTTATTTTGAAAATTCCATTGAAAAAACAAAGGAGTTAAGAAATTTTATTGAAAAAACAATGGAATTAAGATTTATTTGAAGAAACTCATCAATATTGGATATTGATAGAATGAAATTTTAAATGATTTGGGCTATCACTATCCATGTTTTGAAAACCGGACCGGTCATTGAACCGGAAAGCTCTCCGGTTCACTGTTTAAAAGATAAACCGGTGCCAAAACCGAGTTCAATCGGCCGGTTCAGTCAAATTTATAGAACTGGGTAAGTGCCCGATCACCAGTTGAATCGATTCAACCCGCCAGTCTGGTCCGGTTTTCAAAACCCTGATCACTATATGAACTACATAACACTATTGTTTTTTGTTTTGATGGATAAGTTCAAAAAGAAAAAGGTTAAAAATGGGCCAAATTATGTCATCTTATTGTACTTACTTTTTGTTTTATATTAAAATAGTATGATTTTTCTTAACCCAACGTTGGCTACTTATGATTCATGAATCTCAGTCTTCTTGAATTGTAAATTAGCAGATTAATGTCCAATCAATGTAATCACTGGGTCATTGACTAACACAGTCTAATATCAATTAATGGAAAGAACCCACCCATCGAATGCCAAAAGCATGAAAAAACTGAAATCACTCTGGCGCAACCTTTTTAGCCCCGCATGGCCCAACTTTTAGTTGTACGTAGTCTAATGTTTTCTACTTTCCCACAAATCCACCATGATGCCATGTAAAGCCAAAACACATTCCTAGTCTTCGTCCCTAAGTCTTCTCGTTCTCCACACAAAACGCGTTTACCTTATCTGGCACTGGTACTGGCGTTGTGGCACCACGACCTAACCGCTCACGTGGTTTCAGGTCACACTGCAGCCATGAGAAAAAATATTCAGCGGGTCCCACGTCGGCTTTTTTCTCGGGCCCTATTTCCATTGAATTTCTAATCAATTCAACGATATCTCTACACCACTATATGCTATACAGGTCTGGACTTCCTACAGTAGTCGAAGAAATTATTTCCACAGGGTTAAGCATATGTTCGATTATATTAGCAAGCTTCTCTTTTTTTTATTTTTTTTTTACTGTTTAAAGAGTTTTGATAAATATATGACGTGTTCAGGGTGACTTAATAAAATACCTTCCCGCCAAGTCACCTTAAATTACAAATGGAATTTTAGTTTTTAAAGACCCACCACATATGAGTACATACACTTTAGTGGTCGGTTGGACCCTTTTCTTTAGACCATGCGATGGTGATGGGTGCAGTTCAAATGACTTAAAACCCCTTTTAATTTAATATGATAAAACCTCACACAAGGGGTCCGACCGAGGGACTTCATGGTAATTTAAGTCATTAAATGTATGAATTGTAGTAATTTATAATAATAATCTCGTTATCCACCTTTTTTAGTGGGGACCGCTTGTTGGACTTCCTTTGCCTTGTTAATTCGTTACGTATAATCGGGTTCTTCTAACCCAGGCGTTCCGTACAGATGTGGGGGCCACAGAGATCGTGGATACTAAAATGACGAAAAAGTTCTAATACCATACTTGCAGTTGCCACTGACGTCTCGGTTTTTGGGACAACGAGCCGCCTCTGATTTTATGGCAAAGAATGATTGCTATTTTCATTTCGATAACCGGTGCCACTCGCTCAAGTACACACAGTCAACCTACTCGCTTTTATTCGCTTACATGTGACGAAGCGATCTAGAGACTAATTTCGTAATCGAACGGCCAGGAAAGACTCAATCATGAACTGCTCATCTAAGATGATGGCGTTTAATCGTACGCGCCGAGACGGTTGTTATGATTGTTGATTGTCGTATTTACTTCGTTCCATCTTTCATGAAGATTTGCTCCCCAATAAAACTGACGAAATGTCTCTTTGTTTTCTAGTGACCATTTTACCCTTTAGGTCCCGAATTCTACGCATAACCAACATTTTTTTAAATAAAAACCTTTTGTTTTCTATATATTTTTTTAAAATGGGGAGGATATATATTCGAACCCTCCTCATAACTAATGGCTCGGGTGTATTTATTTTCTATTTTTAGTTGCTTGATAAAATCATAAAGCACAATTTGCATGTATTAAAATTTTAATATAAATTTTTGTGAATTATTTATTAATACTTCCGTTATGAACAAAATTGTAGAGTACGTATATATTTCTTAATTTAACTCTTCTTGATACTAATTTTTTAGACTTGAGGTGTTTGATTTAGTTATGAAACTCGTATTGACCCACATAAGATGAACGGTCAAATTACTAGAGACATGTAATGTTAGATATATACAAAGTTCATTTATCGTATTTCTCTTACTACTTCGGATACCATGGACAATACAACGATTTATACGTTATCGACTCTTACTATATGGAGTTTTTTAATTGTGTTTCTTTTAATACTTCGGATACGACAAAAAATATAAATGATTTGCACATTTTGTTCTAACCTCTATTGGAAAATAATTTTTAAAACTTGACATTTTGTGTTTCTTTCTAAAACTTATATTTATCCATACCAAATGATCTATAAAACTGCTAAAACGAAACGCGTTGTTTAAAAATATATAGAGCATCATACATGTATATGTGCATTGTAGATAACGCATCATTATCGAATCTACTAACTAACTGCTAAAATGAAACGCGTTGTTTAAAAATATTTATACATGTATATGTACATTGTGGATAACTCATCATTATCGAATCTACTAACTATCGAGATAATTTTTAAGAATTGCATACATTATGCAAATATGAACATAATATATTTTCCACTACATATATATTTCTATATAGTTTGGGCTTTTAAAGAAATTCAAAGCTCAAAATGCAAGTTCCTAATAAAATTCATAATTAAAATAAACTTTCCCCATAATTTCCATGTTTAGAGGGATCAATTTGGCTGAAACGCCTAAAAAGAAAAGAAGAGATTTTCCTTTGTATACTCCTCCACCAACCCCCACAACGTTCACGCAGTCACACGTTGAAGCAAAGAAGCACAAGCGTAGGCGATTTTCAAGGGGAGTTGGTACGTTGGTCGTAATTAGAAAATAGTTCGAGGGCAAAACTGTATGTCCAAAAACGCTCTTTAAATAACCGTTGCGACCCCACATATTTCTCATTCTTCGTGCAGAGGCTCATAGGCATTTTCTTCTCTGTGTCAAACACTCTCTCTGCCAAACACTCTGTTAGTCCCTTTCCTGTTGACAACAATGTCTCGCCGTGGTGGTGGCCGTCGTTCCGAATCGCGCAGGGAGCAGCCTTCTCCTCCAACGCCGGCTGTCCAGAGCGGCGGTGGCCGTGGTAGGGGTCGTGGAGGCTCCGGCGCAGGCAGAGGCGCGCCTGGCTTCGCTTCTGGTGTTCCTCAGGCGGGTACCTCTTCGGCTCCTGCTTCCTCTCAGGCTGTTCCTGCGGCATCTGCGGGGCCTCGGACTGCGGTTCCTCGGACTGTGGCATCTGCGGTGCCTCGGACTGCCGCATCTGCGGTGCCTCCGCCCGCTGCATCTGCGGTGCCTCCGACATCCGCTTCCAAGATAGCTTCTACGTCGACTGCATCGGTTGCGTCGTCTTCGGCTACTGAGTTAAGCCGTGAAGTTGAGCAGAAGCTGGTGTTACAGGCTCCCCCTCCTTCGTCTAAGAAGGATCTCAGGCATCCTGCGAGGCCAGGTTATGGTTCCCTGGGGACGAAGTGTCTTGTAAGGGCTAATCACTTTCTTGTTGAAGTTGTTGAAAAGGATCTCCATCACTATGATGTAAGATTTCTTTTTTCTCTCTCAACTAATTTTTAGATTCTTATATATGGGGATGCTTTTAGTCGTTGGTTATTGTATTTAATTCCAGTGCGGTGTTTGGATTTTTTGTTCTTCGTATATTATGAATTTTTTGTTGTTATTTTTTAAATATATTTTGAACCTGTAATTTAAAATGATTTAAAATGTAATGTTATTGTATGTTGAGCCTCACCTCTTCCATTTGTTTTGGCGGATCTTAGTTTGTTTTGGTATAATTAATTTTTAGCGATGTTTTACGTTTCAATTGGGTTTTAAACTTAGTCTTCGATATTTTGCTTATCTCTACGTGTTCCCCCTTGCGATTTTTGGGGCTAATACTGTATTATGAATTTTTTCTGTCAAAATTTATCTTAGTTATTTCTTAGATCTTGGTGGCTATATCTCATCCCCCCCACCACCCCCCCCCCCCCCCCCCTAAATTTACTAAATACGGAGAGGAGGATAACATCCAGCTTAACATATGGAGTTTTTTTTTTTTTTTTTTGAATTTAAATATTCACGTGTTGTTTTTTTCTTTCCATCTGGAAGTTGCTCTTTGTACAAATTTATTTTTTTGTTTGTTCTTGGTTGGTTCACTTGGTTGCTGCTTGATAGTTGACTAAATTGCTAATGGTTAGGTGTCCATCACCCCTGAAGTGACGTCCAAAAAGATAAACAGGGATGTGCTGAAGAAACTTATTAACACATACAGAGAGTCTCACTTGGGTGGAAGGATCCCCGCTTATGATGGCAGGAAGAGCATATTTACAGCTGGTCCACTACCTTTTGAATCAAATGAATTTGTTGTGAAGCTAGATGTGAATGAAGATCGTGCTAGATCATCTGGCTCTACTAGGTATTGTCTTTTATTCTCTTGTTTAATTGTATAATTCTAAGATTGTCTTCTGTTTTGATCTGTCCAGTATGTGTCTCTTTCATAATATTGTTCTAGTTGAAGCTGATGTCTTGGGTTGATTGTTATGCAGAAGTGAACGGCAATTTAAGGTGGCAATTAAATTTGCTGCGAAGGATGATATGCACCATCTTTCTCAGTTCTTACGAAGTAGACAAATGGATGTTCCACAGGAAACAATACAGGCCCTGGATGTTGTTCTCAGATCAACTCCGTCAGAGAGGTACTCTACTTTTGTTGTCTTGAAGTCCTTTTAATCCGACTATGCTTTGCTGCTAACCATTCTTGTTATTAGACATGCTTTGGATTTGCAAGTATGGTTTAACTTGATAGATACTTTTGGCTAGGTATGTTGTTGTGGGACGGTCTTTTTTCTCACCTGATCTTGGTGGAAGGGGTGAGCTTGGTGATGGCATGGAGTATTGGAGGGGATACTATCAAAGTCTCCGTCCTACCCAGATGGGACTCTCCCTTAATATTGGTAATTGCTCCTACAAACAAGTTTCCTACTATTCATTGAATTTCTTGAAATTAATCCAGTGGATAACTTCTAATATTTGTTTTCCAGATGTGTCTGCAAGAGCATTTTATGAGCCAATTGCAGTGAGTGACTTTGTTGCCAAGTTTTTGAACGTTAGGAACGTATCTAGACCTTTAAATGATCAAGATAGAAACAAGGTATTACCTCTCTATATTGAAATGAAAGTAATCTTAATCTTCAGCATTAGATAAGCATTATATGCCTATGTTAAATGTTTAAGCAATAAGTGACTTCTGATTATTAAAACTTACGGCATTTTTGTTTATTACTTCTGCCTCTGAAATGATGAGATTTAACTGACTCTGTGTTTTTATACTGTTTAAACAAATTGGATATGCTGATGGAGTAGAAACTGTTATTTGTGGTTTGTTCTGTAGTTTCTACATGAGTGGTGGCTTTATCACTGGTGCTAATCTTGTGTTAGTTAGATTAACAGTTTCAAGAAGGTTGAAATATCAATTCCCATCTTTCACTTGCCATATTGATACACACTGTTTCCTTGATTTTAATATGTTGCAGCTGAAGAAGCTTTTGAAAGGATTAAGGGTTGAGCTTAACAATGGACAGTTTACGAGATCATATAAGATCAATGGCATATCTGCTCAGCCTATAGGCCAATTGACGTAAGCCTTTCTTCAATTTAACTTGTGTGATTTGACGTATTTTAAAATTTTCACGAGTACACAATTCACTTGTCCATGCTCTGTCATTTTGTGATTTTTCATTTATTCATTCAAAAAAATTTTCTATTCCAGGTTTCCACTTGAGGACAATCACACACGAATGTCAGTTGTGCAATATTTCCATGAGAAATATAATATTCGGCTTCAGCAGATTTCTTTACCTGCAATTCAGGCTGGCAATGAAGCACGGCCGGCCTACTTGCCTATGGAGGTTGAAATATTCTTCTTGAATATTTCTTCTGCTTTCCTATTTGTCTATCTACATATGTTCTTATTTGTTTTTTCTTTTTGCATCACAGCTATGCAAAATTGCTGCTGGACAGAGATATACTAGGAAGTTAAATGAGAGACAAGTAACTGCCCTGCTAAGAGCTACTTGCCAACGTCCTGAACAGAGAGAAAATAGCATCAATCAGGTCTAGCCTTTTTTTTGATTCCTCTTATGAATATGACATTATTTATGAATTATGACACTTCATTGGTGTTTGTCATTTGTCATTTGCCTTTTGTCTTTTCATTAGATGGTTAGGCACAACAATTACAGTGGAGATGAGCTTGTGCATAAAGAATTTAGCATTCAAGTTCAAGAGGATTTCTCATTGGTTGATGCACGAGTTCTGGCACCTCCATTGGTAAGTGAACATTTAAAAATTCTATCTGGCAATATCATACTTTCAATGTATTTATTAAAGATTTGAGTCATGTTTAATGCAGCTGAGATATCATGAAAGTGGGCGGGAACCTAGGGTTGAACCCCGCACAGGGGCATGGAATATGATTAACAAGGTAAGCAGTAGTTGCAAGATAACACACTTGGTGGTTCATGCTTAGGAAAATATCTTAATAAGGCAGAACTTCTTGTGAAAGTTTCTACTGGTAGATTTGGAATTGTATTTGCTGCATTAGAAGTAATTCTACAAGTAATGTTAATGTTAATATTTGAATTATTTAAAGTCTGTCTTGTTACTTACTTTGTAGTTTGTTTCTTAAATACTTGCCGCTCTTGATGTTGGTTGATTTATTTATGTAAATAACATGATGTCTTCTCATTTGTGATGATTGCAACTGAGATATTTACGCTATTTTGATACTTTAGAAAATGGTCAATGGCGGGACAGTGAAGTACTGGACGTGTGTTAATTTTTCGAGAATGAACCCAGATTTGGCATTTCGATTCAGTCAACAATTGGTGGAGATGTGCATGAGCAAGGGAATGGTATGCACTTAATTCTTTCTAACACTGTTATGGATTTGTTTCTTAAGTCTAAGCTTTCTTCTAATGCTATGGATTTGTTTCTTAATTCAAACGGATGGACTTTATTAACCCTTCTGTTGGATTGATTGAACTGCAAGGTATTTGATCGGCAGCCTATGCTGCCCATACAGTCAGCTCATCCGAGTCAGATAGAGAAAGTTCTTGTGGATATCCACCAGCAATGTACTTCCAAGCTTGTGAAGGAGCCTGGGAAACAACTTCAGCTATTGATCATCATACTACCTGATGCTACTGGATCATATGGTGAGTGAAAAATTTGTTGTTAGTATGAAGAAGTTTTGAACTCGTTTTTCTTGGCTGACTGAATTCATTTTGCTTGTAGGCAAAATCAAGAGAATTTGTGAGACTGAATTAGGGATTGTGTCTCAATGCTGCCAGCCCAAGCAAGCGGCAAAGCTTAACAATCAATATTTAGAAAATGTGTCCCTCAAGATCAATGTGAAGGTTGGTTTTTTAGTTGGGCATTTATTAGGCTTATCTCGGCCATTTTTTTTATTTACTTTTTCTCGACTTCTTACAGGTTGGGGGCCGAAATACTGTCATCCATGGAAGATTGCCGCTTGTGAGTGATCGCCCTACAATTATTTTTGGTGCTGATGTAACCCATCCACAACCGGGGGAGGATTCTAGTCCTTCTATTGCTTCGGTACGACATTATTGATTTTTCGTTATGGGCAGGCATGTTTTTACTTAACTAATTGTTCATCATAGTATTCTCTGTTGACATGACTGGAACAGGTGGTGGCCTCTATGGATTGGCCTGATGTGACCATGTATAGAGGACTAGTATCTGCTCAAACTCACCGACAGGAAATCATTGAAGATCTTTATAAGACTGTTGTGGATCCTCAAAAGGGTTTGATTCATGCTGGAATGGTTAGGTGATACATCTGCATGCACTCTCACTGGGCTGCATTTGAAGGTGTTAAGCCATTACCTTCCACTCATTGTCTGTCTGTCTTTGCAGGGAATTGTTAATCGCATTCAGGAGATCAACTAACCGCAAACCTGATAGAATTATCTTTTACAGGTAACAATTTATTTCTAAAACTGAAATATTGTGTGCCCCATCGTTAATGCTGATTCTGATTTTTGGAATGGCAGAGATGGTGTAAGTGAAGGGCAGTTTAGTCAGGTTCTACTGTATGAGATGGATGCAATTCGTAAGGTAATCTATTTTAATTGGGATTAAGAAACAGTTTTCTGCCTAGCTTTCAGAAATTGCATGGGCATTAGAAATAAGTCATAATGTTAGGCAATTGACTGTCATGTAAATAATACTAGTAACATGATCAGAGAAGTTTCATGTCTATAGGCACCTGGTATTTTATAATACTAACAACATGCTTAGAGAAGTTCCATGACAACAGGGTGCCTGATATTTTTATAATACTAACATGCTTAGAGGAAGTTGAAAGATCTTGTCATTGAGTACACATTTTAGAAAATATAATATTGGCTGGCTTTGATTTTGATGCTTATCTAATACATGGGATTGCCTTTTGTGCAGGCTTGTACATCACTAGAGGCGAACTACCTCCCACCAGTGACATTTGTTGTGGTGCAGAAAAGACATCATACGCGTCTGTTCCCTTCTGATCATAAGAATCGTGCGCTGACAGACAGGAGTGGCAACATACTACCAGGTTTAAATTTTAGTTTGTGTGATAGGTGTCCTCTTCCCTTATCTATTCCCCTTCCTCTTTTAAGCTGTCAGTTTTTATTTCGTATTCTCGTGTGTTTTAGGAACTGTTGTTGATACGAAAATCTGTCACCCGACAGAGTTTGATTTCTACCTGAACAGTCATGCTGGAATCCAGGTGAAAGCATAAACCATCTTACTATTTTGTAGTGGTCTTGTTTGGTACCAAATGTCGTATTCTTCTCTGAACCAAAAAACTACGTTGTTTGATAATTGTTTTGTAGGGAACTAGCCGCCCCACGCACTATCACGTGCTGTATGATGAGAATCGCTTTACTGCCGATGCATTGCAGACGTTGACTAATAATCTCTGCTACACGTAACTTTTCTTTATTCAAAACTAAAGTTCACATTGAAACAACTTATTCTTCAACTTGTATATTGTAATTCTTTATTTTTTGGCATTTCAGGTATGTCAGATGTACCAGATCAGTTTCCATAGGTTAGCGACTTTTTCTTCTCATTGTGTTTTTTTCTCTTTGTTTTGGCATACCAATTTACTGTGGTACTTTCAGTACTCATGGCTCCATGTTCATTGTGAATGCAGTGCCTCCTGCATATTATGCTCATTTAGCTGCTTTTAGGGCACGGTACTACATGGAGGATGATGGATCTTCTGGTGGAGCTAGGGATGGACTTCCCTCAATCATGGAAAACGTTAAAAACGTTATGTTTTATTGCTGAATTGGGGCATTTTGATACACTCCTATTGGTTACAATCATAGTTTATTTTGGTGTGCCCATGGGTTTGGTTTGGTGGTGGTTTTTGGATATGGTAGTTTCTTTTATGATCGAGAACTGGTTTTACTTGAATGTAAGTTACCAAGGGATGTTAGATGTTGGTCAGTTTCAAAAGTTAAAAGAGTATCCAAATTGTTGAGGCAATTAATTGTTTTAGCTTGAAACATGCTTATTATACCTGCTAAGTTTGTGAGTCGGATAATATATTTTGTAAATGTAAGCTATTTCATTTGATTTTTTTTTACCATGCCACACTGTGTCAAGTATTTGGCAGCGGCTGTGTATGTGCAACGCCGGAGGCCAGTTCATGGAGTGAACAATATACCATTGAATTGGAATTGAATGGAGAATATTGTGAAGATGGTAGTCGTATTCCATGAAGTTATGATCATTTCCACAAAATTTGGTAACATTGAACTTAGTTGAGTGGGTTTATCACGTTTTCTTCTCCAGTTCTCTGAACTGGCGTTAGAGAAGGAAAAGAAACAGTTTTAGAAGAAGTATGAATAATCACATCATGGTCAGAACATATAAGCACATGATCATTATACAAGGTCAACAATTAGAATTCTTAAAACTCAAGTTGTACGCATGTAAACAGAAAACAACTGGAATCGTTTGCCTAGCATTTCGCAAGTGACAAACAAAATAATGTAAAGATCTGTAGAATGGTCCCTATGAATGTATAATGCTGGCTAAATTAAGGGAAATCCTGAATACAGGAATGCGATTCACTTATATTCAGAAAAGAACCTGATACAGTACAGGCATATGTAGCCTATTGCACACCAAGTATCTACTCTTGCAACGAAAATAATGATAAAATAGTCCTGCCGATTGCTATAAATATAAACTGGGAAAGGAATATACAGCAAATCAAAAAAAGTCCCAAGTATCTCCGACCCTATGCTACAAGAACAGGAAACTCCTAAGTATACATGTGTGCAAGAGAAAAGCGATTATAATGGTTGGAATTAGTTTGTTTGGTACATTCTCGGGCGAGCTGTTATCATTCAACTGTCCTGCATTGACATATTCGCTTTTGCCAGTACTAGTCGTTGCAGAGACATTCACCGACATTGAACCTAATAAGAATAAGGTAAGGTATCAGAATCTAGAATTAAGAGTTAACTGAGGCAGTTGGACAAAGGTGAAAATAAATCAATACCCTTCTACTCTAAAGACTAAACAAGTATTTATGTTGTAAAGTCTTATAAACCTCTGTTTCCCCTTTGTTCATCACATGGGTTTTATAAGCTTTATATCTTTAAAAGAAGTGGAAGTTGCCTTTATTTATCTTCTTCGTTAAGGAGAAATTTTTAGGACATTATTAACCATGATGTGTTTCTAACAAAAGATACAAGGTCAGGTTTTAAGATTTTTAGCGAAAGGTAATGTTGGAAATTTATCTTTGCAAAATAGCACAATCACAATTTACATAATCAACTTGAACATTGATATTATAGAGAAATTGGAGAGCTTATTGTCATTCAATCTCCCGATGCACTTTTGAGAGGGTAAGATAAACTTACAATCATAACTAGCCCATCCAACCCGCTGATTAGCTAGATCATATACAAAAATTTTATCCTTCAGAACAAGATCTGCATGAAAGAAGAGAAGATAGTTCTTACAGTACAATAGTTTAGCGTAAAACTCAAAGCAAAAAACAAGAAATAATAGAATGAGAGAGCATATAACTATATAAGAACTGAATTTTACAAAGGCTCTAGAAAGCTTGGAACGACAGTTTTCTCATGATATGTTCAAAGGAAGCTGACACATAACTAAAGAACAATGAAAATAATTAAGGTAGATCTCATAATATATAGCCAACAATTTAAATGTTTTCTTGAATGCCAAACATTAGTTATTATTTGCATGATTCTCAGTAGAAGATAGACAAATGTTTAAAAGAAAGATTTTTCAGAATCACAATCAATATAACAGGGTAATGTGATTAAATACAGTTATATAAAATTGTGTTAAATATCAGAGAGTACAAGGAAAACAATTGACCATAATTTTTCATAAGCAATTACAGTCTACACAAACCATCATTTTCCCACTACCAAAAGCAGAAAACAAAAAAACAATGTCATCTAGAATACTAAAGCACACGATAACTGTTCAAACCTTTTACTTAAAACTTATAGTACATTGTAGCACAGGCTCACCACAAAAATATCAAGAAGTTCAAACCATTAAAATAGACCTCAGGCACATGTTTTCTTCACCTATTTTCCAACATTCATCAACTAAAAATTGTCTAAAAGATTAAAAAAAAATCCTAACTAAGATGCCTATAAAATTTCCAGAGCAATGACTGTCTGTCTTTGGATTTGGCTACATAGTCTCAAAAAGAAAGTCATATTTTTCATGAATTACTATATCATAGTTAACAAAATGAAGGAAAAAAAATACCTCCCAAAATTGTCATCCCTTGACCCTGAAATTTCTGAAAGCCAATGCACCACACTTCGGCTCCACCCTGCAACACAAAATTCACTAGTCCAAGTTAGACATCCAGAGTATCCTTTTGGAGACTACGCATGTCATTCAGAATCATCTTCTGAGTACTAATGGATTTTGCAGCTTATTCACAAGTATTTCCATCTTCCGATAGACACCATTACAACAGTTAGAAAGAGATGGTAAATGAAAGACATCAAAAGAACAGCAGCAGCAACCCAATAACTAATGTTCTGAAGTCAAAAGTGTATGGAATTTCTTTAAGAAAGTGGGAGAAGAAGTTAGCTTACACAATTTTAATACACAAAAAAGCAAAGCAAAATTTTTTTGCAGCCCTTGGGCATTCAATGTAAAAACTTTGAAAAACCCATTGTAACGTCAAATGGTTTGCCAAAAACAGGCCAGACATGAAAAGCTACATTGCCTTAGACCTTTATCCATAAAAGTTGCACTCATTAGACTATGCCACCTGCAATTTTTATATGAAATCTCTGCTCAATCACATTGAGTGGATGCACATGATTCACTGATTCCGCTGACCCAAAAAACGCATGACATATCGGTGTAGCCATGTAGCCAAAGTTCTTGCCTTGCCCTTATACAGGGAAAAAAAAAACTACAAAAAAAAATCACTTCAGATTATTGATATGACAAAAAGGGGCCAAGATTGTCAGATCCATGTAACTAGTTGAAGGAATGCTTCAACTGAAGGGGCAAACCCATCTTGTTCTGACTCAACTGCAATTCTACTAATCAAAATTTCACCACCTTACGAATCAATTATGTGTGAAGAGCTTAAAAACTCACAAGAGAGTTCTGCTGTATAAGGTAGTCCTGAGGACTTAGTAACATAGATGCGCTGCCAGCAAAGTTCAGGCTAACTTGAGGAAATATGTCTGTAACCCTGAGCACAAGATGAGCATAGAATTTCAGATCAACAAATGTCTCTAAAAGAGTAAGCAAATGAAGAAGTAATGCGGATGTAATGTCTAAAAAGTGGACCTGGAAGATGTCAAATAACACTGGTTCCCCTTGGAAAGAACAGAGCGTACAGACTGAGAAACAGCAGCAGTGACCTACATAAGAAAACGACATACTTCAAATCTTGTTATATGATTTTACGAATGCCCCATAATAAAATTCAAATGTAGTATAACAGAAATACATTGCAATGTACAGAAAAATAATTGAGTGATGCATCATGAAACTCACAGCATTAACAAGAGGATCATAGGCAGCCTCAACAAAGTATGCCAAAGTAGTCCCAGAATCAATTATGGTTCCTTGATCGCTTGATGTTGCAAACACTGAGGGATCTATTGGCAACACTTGACCATTGACAGAAATGCTCTGAAGATTTAGATTGTAGTGAGGCCTGAAATTTTGGATGGATAGGGGTATTATTCAATCGTCCTAAACATTATAAGTACATTTCTCAAACCGTCAACATTTATTACTATAATCATACATAACTAGCATATCAGAATCAAACAATTAAAGTGAGTGGGAATTTGGTTGGCATGAATGCCAATTAGTGCCAGCAAAACTAGTCAATAAGCAAAGGACTTGAAAATTTTTAAGACTTCCAAAGGTGTGTGTTTTTGCCAAAAGCTTTTCTTTAGAAAAATCACTTGAATTGCAAATAGTATCCATTTTCAGCTTGCAGATAAGATTCTTATTTAAAAGAATTTAGTTGAAGGAACTATTCGATGAAAAGGATCCACAATGCAACAGTCTATTTCCAATAGACAAAGCACCTCATCTCAGATAAAAGGAAACATTGTGACAACCATACGCTAAACAGAGAATCCTAAAAATTTCAGCCTGAACATGAGATCCAATGATATATGATCTCATGCATACAATATAAATCTATATGACATCTGCTGTCACTCAAGCTAATAAGCCAACAAGATCTCCACATGAGAAAAAAAATGCCTCAAAGCAGCCATGGAGAAAATGTTTTATGACATAAGTGGAAATAGATAAAATATGGCGCAGAGGCATTGCTCTTTCACCAATGCTTATTCTCCATGCCTTTAAATTAAGTACAGGTTCACATGTTTCATCAAATAATAACAATCGGAAGCCAGGAAGAAACAAATTCATGTAACAGGATAAAAGAGGCCATTTTTCAATCAATAATAAAGGCTCTAAAAAACAATTAAATAAAAGATAAGAGATTCTACATGGAGCATTGATGATTAGAAAGAAAACAGTTACAAGCAAGAGTAGGTTATTCTACCTCCAAAACAAGAAAAAAGAGTATGTTATTCAAACAAGCATGGAATATTAATTGCAACATTCCAAATGGGAAAACCATGGAGCAAGATTGATCATAAAGAAGAGTTCAACGATTGCACTTATGGAAATATACGAAACAAAACAATTCAAAGCATAAATTATATGTGATAGTTTTTTTGATAAAAAGGACATACTGCGATGGGACAAGTGGAGTATAGACTATATTAGGCTCCACAATCTCGCCAAGAACCAATATTCCTCCACCATTATCATCTCCTTTCAAGCAGTGGGAAAACACTTTTGGTGCTAGTCCTTGTGAAGATAGTTGTGAAATGACAGACATTTCCTGTTGACCAAACCCAAAGATCCCATCAACTGCTCTATCTGATTTTGTCAAGTCAGCAGTTTGTAAGATGCTACACCTGTATTATATAATTCAGCACCCAACGAAGTTAACAAGCGCCGTAACCAACAAACAAAGAAAAACAATGATCATAAGCTCGTTGGACAATGTGATGGCTCACCCAAACACTATCTGAGCCGAAGAATTAGTAGTCAAAGTATTCCCTACAATTGTATCAAAATATAGCAAATCTGATACGTAATAGCCTGATGTACTACTGCCATCTCCATACTGAAAAGTGTAACTGCACTGGTTGGTTTGAGCAGAACACAAAGAATCTGATGACTGAACTCCTACGCTGCATCTCTGGTCTGAACAAGATATCAATGAAGCAGTTGATGAGCTCCCAGGATCAAAGAAATCCAGCTGAATCTGTGAGAAACCAGGCCTTACTCTTACAATAAAATCAATTGAGAGATGAAACCAATCAATAGAATATGAAAAACTGGGAATTTACTTGGAGTCCACTGCTCTGAGGACAGCCATTGCAGGAAATGCAACCAACCCACAAGACATCACTTCCAGTATCAATCTGCACATGATATTCCCTCGGAGGAGAACCCAATTGCACTTTTGTATAATAGAGTCTGTAAGAAAACAAAAAGGAGTAAAAATCGAACCAAGAGATTAGCATCATCAGATTAAGAAAAATACTCAATAAGGGTGGAAAACAAAAGGTACACAAGATTTTCATCAACTAATTCCAGCAAAAGCAACTACCACTCACAAAAGTGAGAGACACCATAAATACGCAAAGAACATAGAGAAAACAGGATAAACCACCATGAAGCAGCACACACACACTAATTGGCGATGACCACCGTCTGAGGAAATTTACAGAAAGGGCAAGTACCTTATTCTTAATTGAGAAACCCCAAAAAACTCAAAACGAAACCATTAAACCATACAAATGAAAACAACAACAACAACAACAAGACGAAAAGCAAAAGCCACGAAACACAATCCGAATAAAAGCAACAAAGAGAACCGACGAAACTACCCGACGGAGAACGGATCGAAGGTACCCTGGACCTGAAAATCGACGACCCCACTTGAGGACTGCAACATTCTTCCATGCCTGACTCTATCCCAGTCTCTGAGTAGACTCATCTCGACTTTGTGGCTCGGCGGGATACCCCTCTCAAGAGTCAAAGTGGCCGGAAAATCGCAGAGCACCACCACCACCGGCAAAAGCAAGGCGGCTAGAGCGATTTTCGCGGGAAAACCCGCCGCCATTATTGGTTAAATTTATGTATAAATCAATACAAAACGAAGCTGTCTATATCAAACAAATCAAGCACCAAACGATTAGATCAAAATTAGAACGAAAACATTTAACGGATACAAAAATTGTATATTCAAGGTGGATACACAGAATCAATAGAGACAGAGAGATTGAGTTGTCAAGGAAACAAAATAGTTTGTAGAGAGAGGAGAAGCTGAATGGAACTCAAAACCAAAAGACGAGAGTTCCAGGTAATTCAAAAACACCGGAATTTGTGTCCCGTTGTTTAATTTTAATAAATTAATAATACGTATTTAATAAATTAATTATTTATTTTAATTCTCCAGTTTTCCCCGTATCGTATTGATATAGATAGATTAATAATACACGTGGAAGGAAAGGAAGATAAGAGAATGAGAGTTTCGGTTGCTGTTTTTATCTCCGTATTCGGTAAACTGATTATTTCCTCATCCACTTTTTTTATTTTTTTAGACGACAAAATTTTTATTTATTATACCACATTCCTTCTAGACTAGAATACATGCTTTCATTCTAGTCACCAAAAAAGACCCGTTCTTGTGTTCCTTAACCCGATAGAGTGATTTATAAACAAATATCAATCTCCTCTCAAACAATCAAGAGTCAAAAGGCAGGCCATTAAAAGAAAATTAATAGAAAAGAATTAGAGCTATTATTGATGCTATCATAATCCAATCTTTTTGGGTGGGGCACACTACTTGTGTGTTAGCTTAAAAGGGTCCATCATCCACCACCATTAAAATAGAGATGTCAGAGCATCCACAGTAGTAGTAATATAATACAGCACTTCAAAATCATTCTCTCTCTTCTCCTCTCTCCTATGTGGCACAATTTAATTGGATGAGTGGGTCCCATAATAAACACTATTCATCAACACTCCATAAATTCCAACACTCTATATTCATTTTCTCTATTTTCTCTCTCTTCCTTTTCATCTTCTCTCTCTTTCTTTTCATCACCTCTCTCTTCCTTTTAATCTTCTCTTTCTTCATTTTCATCACTTCTCTCTTCATTTTCATCATCTCTCTTCACTATTCATTAACTATATATACTCCAACTCTCAAGTATCATTTTTCCACAACTAAACTTTCAAGTGTCATTTTTCACCCATTGTGTGCATGCAAAAAAGTAACATTTCAAGTACTTGAAATACATACCATTATACCCATTGTGATGATATAGCACTATATTTATCCAAAAAGTATTGTTAACAATGTTAAATATAGCACCATTGTGGATGCTCTCATATATCTAAACAGTGGGCTTGCTCTCTTTTTTGTTTTGGATAGCAATGGACTTACTTTTAACACAACCCAATACACAATTATTTCACATTTTTTACTTTATGTTGTTGGTGGGTTGGTCGGCTTTCAAAAGCTATATAGAATAGAATCCACGTCTTGTGTTTCTTCTTTTTTTGGCTACTTTATTAAATTTAAAATCATTAATTAAAGACAAAGCATTGAGTGTTTTTTTGAGTGACTAATATACCCCTGTAAGCTTTCCAAAGTGGAGGCATTGTTTAAAGAAATTCGTGGAGGATAAGATTACCATTTTAGTAAAATCGCCTTCTCACTTCTCAGTTTCCTGAATATCGAGGCCCTGGCCCACATGAGAAGCGGTCAAGTACTGCCCGTGATACGGTACACCTTGCACTGAAAAGAAAATGTCAATTGACATAATTATTTTAAAAAAATTGTATTTATTAATTAGACGGTGAGTGAGGGATCAACTTTTCAATATTGTTTTTGAATTCAAAAAAAAAAAAAAAAACCTCATGTTTTTTTTTTTGAGATACAACTAAAGTAGATGTGAGCAATACTACAACACACTACCCGTGAATATTTCATCACAGGCAAAAAAGTGTGTTGTAGTGGGAACTTATATACTACTCCAGAGGAACTAAACTAACCGATGTGGGAGTACACAGAAGGTAGACAACAGTATTGACCAGTGCGATAAAAACTTGACAGTCATAAAAATACTGCGGGCTCCCCTCCTCCCATTTATTAGATTGCACAGTACACTATTTATAAAAAAAAATTAATTTAATTATTATTATGCTGAATTGTGAAAATTGTATTTTACAAAAAAATGCGTGACGGTTGAGTGATGTGTGTATAAAATTATTATAAGAATAATTGTGATTATTGATGGCGTGCCATCTGGCATCCAATTTTTTTGTGCCAAATTGTTGAATGATAAAGTTGAAGTGGAAAAAATAAGAGATTCTAGAATTAAAAAAAGAAGACAAGACTGAATAGAAGCGGTCAATACTATAAGGACACTTTCTCTACGGAAAAAATAAGAGATTCCAGAATTAATAAAAGAAAAAAGAAGAAGACAAGACTGGATAGAAATGGTCAATACACCGGAGCTATGGTTGGAATAATAAAGATGATGTATCATTTTCATGGCTAGAGTTCGAATCCTCCCTCTCACGAAACGATCGATACTATATTTGACAAATATTCATCAAAAAGACTAGGAAAAAATCAGATTTTCAAGGAATAGGCTGGCATGGCTTCCTTCCATAACAGAGCTCTCTAGCCCATGTCTAGGAAAATTGCGCTAAGGAGTTTGCTACAAATAGAAAATGACACTGAAAAATGCAGTTCTCGACAAGATATGACTCGAGATTATTCTACCATGTTCAATACATCTTCTATTGATGGATAATCACTAAACTTCATTGCTAATAAAATTCAACAAACACAAAAGAACAAACTCAATGGAGATGAACAGCAATGAGTGAACATAGTGATGAGTTTGCAAGCCACACATGCAGACTCTCTAGCAAAGTCAACAAACAAACAGACACAAAGTTGATCAAACAGACATGTCTAGCATATCAAAGTCAGTGCGAAAGAAATCCATGTCCAATCAAAATCAAACACCAAAACAAAATATAATATGCCTTCCAAATTGAGCAATCAAAGAGGAAAAAGAAGAGATGTAAACTTACCTGTGGAGACTGCCAATGCAGAGAGACGAGTGACAATGTTGAATTGAAGAGCTATGGAGACAAATAAAAGAAGGGAAGAGTAGTGGAAGAAGTGAGAGTTGCTGGAGAATAGTTCATATTCCATGAAAGCAAAAAAAAAAAAAAAAAAAACTGAACATATGTTTTAAAAAAATTGCAAGTCAATTTTTGCCATAAAAGCTTTTGACAAGATATAACTTCATTTTTTCTTTGGCTCTCCCAAATTTCCATTCCCATATATTTGAAAACAGGAAAAATATTTCCAGAAGTTGATTTTAATCAATAAGACATTGACTGCACAATTTTACAAAAAATACATATCATATCTGATCAATCATAAAGATTGAGTAGACCATCCTCTATAACTAATCAAAACAGATCGCTTTCACCTGCCGTGCAAGTTTAGTCTGAATTGGAGTCACAATTTGCACTTTGTCGGACACTCCTCTTGGTTTGTGCACTTGATTTTACAATACTCTGAGAAGATTCACCTTCAAATATGATGACTTGAGCCTTAGCAAGCCTTTCCTCCAGTTCCTCAGTGCTAAACTCATCTGTCCCACCAAGCTCATCAAATCCTACCTAGAAATACGATTGGAAGTTAACATCAAAAGCAAAACATTATTATCATTTGATTAAAGGTTTGTCCAATTGGACATTCATCTATCCATTAACATACCACGTAGTCTTCCACTTTGCCCTTCCTTACAAGTGCAAGAGTTGGTAAAACAATGATCTTAAGCCTCTCCGACAAGAATGGACTTTTCTCAGCTTGAATTTTTACAAACCGTGTCTCCATGTGCTGCTTTGCCAATATACTCATATGTTTGTCCATCACCTGCAAATAAAGTATAAAATCGATTATTCTTGAAAATTTTGGTTACAGCAACTAAATAGAATTACGTCTCACTATCATGCCACATTAACCTCAAGAATGATAACATCAAATGAAAGGTGTATTCGATAGATGGTATGCAATCATAAGTAGATAGCTGGTCTTGTGTAAAAATGAAGCAACAACATAAAATCTCAATGTCCAGTCTATCACTAAACTTGTTCATATCCATCTAAAATCACATTTTATATGTAAAATTAAAATCTAGCACAATCCTTGATCTGATCAGTAAATTAAGTGACATAACCAGACCCACTAGCAGATCTCCAAACAAAGAAATTTGTTCGCTATTTCTCTTAAACATAGATCACAACCTTTTAGGAAATTGAAGAAACCCTAGTTCTAATCATGTTTCCCTCTCCCATGAAAACATTAACCACCAACATCTATATCAAAGCTAGTCCGAAGCCCTCTTGTATTCCGCAGGTAGACAAAAGTTTGAATAACCTCCAAGCATAATATCGAAACATTAAACCTATAATTCTTTTACCTTCTAAATAAGATGTGCAAGTGAATAGAAGCTAGCATAAAGCCCAAGTGATGGATATGAAAACTAGTATCTTACATAGTGATGATTATCAACATATCAAAAGAATGAAAACCAAAGTGACTAAAGCTTGATAGCAACCATCACCTCTAAAATAGGAATGAGAACAAAGAAATCACTCTAATTCAATCATGATGACATAAAATTATTACTTATCCTCTTTAAAAAAGTTAAAAACTATTACATTGTGATACTAGTTGTTCCAGAGACGCATTGAAAAAAAAAAATACTAGAGAGCCCTTGGGTTGAACTTTACCACAATCGAGCAGTGGAAATATATTTGAACAAAACAAAATCACAAATCACCAAACACGTTTGATTTCCTTGAGGCACCAACTCACACACACTTACTGATTGGCTGATTGCAACGTAGTTATATCAAGAATAGCTCCGGAATTCAATCACGCAAGCCAAATCGGTAAATTGTGCCCCAATTCAACCAACATTCAACACCAAAAGCCCTGAACCAACTTGTTCAAAATCTAAAAAGGCAACTAAAACTATGCATTAGTTCCTCTAAGTGCCTTTACCTTGCAAGGCCAGTTCTCACGATAGAAGTGACAAACCAACCGTTCACTGGATTTCACGACGGAGAAGAATTCCTTCTCGGACGGGATCTCAGAGTACTCCCCATGGCCAAGAGCAAGATACTGACGACGCTTCTCCGCCATCTTCTTCATCTGCTGCAGCCTCCGCTCCCTCAAAGCCTCAATGTCGTCACTGTCTAGGCGATCTAAGGCTGAGATCTCCTCGTCCAGCTTGTCCTCCACCGCCTTGACTACATTCAATACCTGTCTCTCTAAAATCTGCAATGAAAACAGAAAATATGGCACCCAGACATTGATGTGTGAATCACTGAATCGATCGATACAAACGTATGGCTTAGGTATATGTGTACGAACCTCTTGAACTTTCGGATTCTCCATTGTTTGATTAGGAAGAACGACGGATCTGTCACAGGCTCTCCCTCCCTACCAGTTCAAATATACAGATTAAAATGCAGAGGAATTTGTCATTCCGTCCTTACGTTTGGACTGGCTGTGTTTTGGACCAAACTGGGAATAATTTCAAGGCCTGTCCTATACTTGAAGTGGTTTTAGATTGGGCCTAGTTAAGGCCTGTTCAGAAGCATATTTATGACTTTTCGTTTATTTCCAATAGCTTTAAGGCCTTGGGCCTTTTCCAAAGTCCACAGAGTTAAAGCCCATAAAATCTAAATAAAGTCATACTGCCTTGGCCAGTGGAGGTTGAATTTTTTTTTGAAAAGGTCATGCATTTGATTGTATTGATTTACCTAATAAATTAGGTAATTGAGTCACATAAGCATCACGACCAATAATGACAAATATCATAGTGAAATTTTGTATCAATTCATGGGTGGTTGATAATATTTTAAATTTGAAATAATAAACTAACTATTTTTATGTCAACAACCCATGATTCATCTCACATCTCATGAATTGTCATGATCCTTGTATTGGTCCTGCCGTCCTGGTACATCATATATTAGTATATGACATGCATGCCAGGACAAGTGAACATTTTCTTGGTAGATTCATGCATATAATCACAAGGTTATAAAAAATAATTAATAATGGCCATTCTTACAAGTGCTCCATTGCATTTCCCTTTCCTTTGTAGGCCAAAGTAGAAACATATAAATGCAGAGAGAAAATGTGTTTTTTTTTTCTTCCTCTATGGAGTATATATTAGTAAATGTTGTCCCCCTTCCAGGGGCGTTTGGTAGCCAATCAAATTTCAAGTTTATAAAGATGGAATCATATTTGGAAGTTAATTTAGTTGATTAAGAGCAGAACCACTAGATGTGGCATACGTATGAGACATTCTCATAGTGGCATATATATATATATATATATATATATATATATATATATATATATATATATAGTGTAATAGGTCTTGATGGCTTAGTCGCCTACTTATCTTTTTGGTCTAAAACAGAAGTCTTTAACTTTTACTTTAAGCATGTCCATCAAAATGTCAACATCCTTTTTCTCTTTTGCTCCAACAAACTTAAAATAATACGCAACAAAACATTTTATAAGATTTAGGGGCTAACATTCTCCTCAACAACTACTACAAATCTTATCGACTCGAAATGTAATAAATTCAAGCCCCACTACAAAGTAATATCTTTGTGGCCACTTGTCATCAGGTGAACGATTTTTGTGTGCGTAAATCTGATGACTCGAGTAATTTAGACTCATATCGGATGTCCAAAAAAGGTGAAAATATTGGTTCTCATTGCAGTAGCACTAATTAATCATATTGGACATTCGTATTATAATATATAAGATTCAAAATTTGAAGATTTTACAATTATTGCATATATATAAATCCTCAAAATCTTTAAAGTTAGAGTGGCTTTTATGTATTATGATATGAATTATGATCAAACATGAGTTTGTTCTTTAAAGTCATGGAGGTCATAGTAGTATTTAGAGAGCCAGCCTTGGATGATCTCGACCTCAGTATTTCGCTGTGCGACCAACCATTCTGGATCAGTTTCTTTAGCTGGAAGTATATCTAGGCAATGAGATCCTGCAAAATTATTTCTGCACTAATTAATTAATTAATTAATCATTTTATCTTTAATCAAGGGTTTATATATTCCCTTTTAGTTGAGGCAAAGTCGAAATCGTTTGATTAATTGCATAATCGTCAATTACTGATATCATAAACGAGCCAAAGCAATTTGATTATAATTCAATTCGTGACGATCGATCATCCGCTCATATTTCATATGTAGTTTTTGAAATTAACTGAATTATATGCATATATATATATATATATAAGTACCATTCACTGTGGTGACTGCAACAATACTATCTGATACGTTCGTCAACACCCTGCAGCACAAAAAGGAAAAATGAAAATTATTAAACCTGCAGGGCAAATTAAATAAAAAATTTTGAAAAAAACAAATATATTGTGTACCCTCCACTGCTGTGAGGATCATTGAGACCATTGGAGAATATGATGTTGCTGGCAAACCTACGGAGAATCAACTTTAAATCCTGCCAAAAATCATATATCTCAAAAATATTATTACAAACAGATATATATAGTACTTAATTTACATCTATACCTGATATATATATATATATATATAGAGAGAGAGAGAGAGAGATACATGGCAGCCATAATAAGTTGTGAGCCAGTGAGGCTGAGGGGGAACTCCAAACAAGTTCTTGCAGGAATTGATGTAGCTGCTTAGATTAAAGGGTGCTGGTGGGAACATAGTGTCTTTGTCATCATGCCCAATTGGCATCACCATCTCACTACACGTCTGCAAATTATATTATAATTTAATATATGAGAATACATGTGAGTATATATATATATATATTATATGGTTATTGTCGAGACTAAAAATTTCACATCGGTTGGTATAACCCAGCCGAATGGTTTATAAATA
This sequence comes from Tripterygium wilfordii, assembly GCF_013401445.1. Lineage (NCBI taxonomy): Eukaryota > Viridiplantae > Streptophyta > Magnoliopsida > Celastrales > Celastraceae > Tripterygium > Tripterygium wilfordii. The sequence continues at coordinate 11,502,155 of NC_052253.1, read as the reverse complement.
AAGCACAACTCCTCTCACATTAAAGACACATTTGTCGAGTCTAAGAATCACTAGTGACTGCCGGCCAGTGGGCTAGAGTGAACAGTATGATTATAGCGACAGTTGAACCATGGTCAAGAACGGACGATATCTTAAATGTATTTCAGTTGACTATTTCAAACAGTTAATTATAGAACAAATAAAATAGTGCAGATTTATGTGCAGTGTTAATGGTGTGACGTACTTGCCATCTCCATCGACGAGATTGATCACTAGTATCTTCATTGAATTCATTCATGTCATAGCAAGATCTGTTTCCCATATAAGCCACAACACCTGCAAATATTTGGCCAAGAATTCCTGTTCTCTTGTATGCTCCATCAATGCCTCCACACACTATTCTCACACGATTTATTGGAGGTTCGTTGTATTGAGCTGCATCTGCATATATGGAGTCCAAGTAGTCCTTCAACTCAAATGTTCTCTTCAAAGGTCTGAAACAAAAAAAAAAGAAAAAAAAAAGAGTTAATTAATCACTAATTTAGAGATTTTGTTATTAATTAATTACTTACTTGCAGGTCTTAAATTTCTTGCTGAGGATTGCAAGACCATTAGGCTTGGAAGCTACTTTGTCGATTTTGGCCCATGATTTTCTTATTGTCTGGTAGCAACTCTCACTGGTTTCCTGCATCGATCAATATTCATCACTGTGATTCATGATTATGAAGAAAAAAAAATGTTTAATGAAAGAAATAAAGTTGTCCGTTTTGTGTTACTTTAAACGAGCATCTTACGGATCCCAATTTTTTTTTATCATGATTATCCTAAATATTTGAGATAGACTAGCACGATTTCATCTAAATCATTTGAGGCCCACACGATTTCACATGGATAATGTGTGTCGATCATCTCAAGATTTGGAATAGTAGAGATTAAAAAAAAATACCGATATCTTAGCATTTACGTACTTTGAAGTCTTTGGTGACAACAGAATAGTATCCAGATTGTGGTGCAATGTCATCAAAGTAAAGAATAGGAGCCGATGAAGCTAGTGCTCCAAGAGCAACATGTGGATACTTTAGTCGGAACCAAGATGCAAGCACTGTAAAAAGGAAACGCTAATTAATTAATTAAAACAAGATATATATCCTTTAATTAAATATATAAAGTTGCAATTAAATTATGGATTAATTTTGCAATAATGACTTACTTCCCCCATAGGACCCTCCAATGACAATAATGGGAGAAAGATGTGCAGATAAGTTTTTCTTGATGAGCATGAGCACAGCAGCATAATCTGCTATGGCTTGGGCCGAGTTGAAGTACCCTAGAGAGCTTGCATTTCTTAATGCTTCTTCTGTTGATCCAAAAGGGATTGATTTTCCATAGTAGCGATGCTGCATGCAAGATCAACAAAATTAATTATATATCAAAAAAAATAGCATAAGTATTTTTTTTGATAATCGAGAATTCTTCAACCCAACATATCCACCGGACAGTTAGGTTATCTCTAAACTCGGACTGTAAGATCGGACAGGAGCCTATGCGAGAGAACGAGGCCGAAACCCACAAAGGAGAGTTAACTCCATAAAGTCTCCTATCGCCTTTGGTCTGTATAAGAAAATAGAGCCGAAATTACTAGGCGTGAGAATTTGCAAGAGTTACTGCATTTGCAAGGAGTTACCTCTATAAACACCAGGAGAGCCTTAAAACGAGGGGCGTTATCAGTGAGGAATCCGATAACACTTAGATCGTAATCCATGGATGATTCTTCGCCAAGGAACGCGAGAATCGGGGAATTAGTCTTTGCACCTCCCCAGTATTTGAAATTGATTGCATATCTTTGATCAAAAGTGGTGTAGCTCTCAGGTTTATAGTTGAAGTGATCGAGTGTTTGGGGATACAAGAATGTCTGAAAGTCGTCAATAGTAGCAGTTGTGGCTGCAGTTTTGAGTATTTCGGATTTTCCGAAACTTCGAAATGCTCCGAGCCTCGGTGTTGCAGAAACAGAAGTAATACTAAAGGAGAAGAAAAGGAAGAAGAAGAAGAAGAGTGAGAACAATGGAAGAAATGAAAGTCTATGCATGGCCTTTTTGTTTCAGGCTATACCCTTAACTCGTGGCTCGATATCATAGGCTTTGGTTTGTTACCAATTTATATAGGCAACAATGAGATGATGAATTTCTGTGATTCTTCGGATGGCAAATCACGACAAAAAATTCGGTTGACTTGGACATGATTTCACACCAGAAATGATGACATCTTAATCTTTAAGGTCATCCCGATCCATAATCAATTACATACAAGTCCAGATCGTTTTTCAACCCAGTACACATCAATAATATTTTTCGCTTTAACTTGTTTCGTTTCCGTAGTCCACACGACTTTGTCTTTTCAAGAGGTTACTCATTTCAATAGTGTTTTCGCATAAACACTTTTACCTACGGAGTTACTACAAAATGTTCCCCTCCAAGAAAACTCGTTGTTGATAGTTAGAAACTGAAATTATATATTATATTATATATATATGGTGGTACCATTTTCTTTACTATTATCCACATTGAGATTTTTGTTTCTTATGTCAAGAGTGTAATCCTACATCTTTCATACAACGTTGTTTTTTTTTCCTTTGACTTAAGTATTATTGGTGATAACCCATGAAAAACAAATATGTGTGGTTGTGATGTATTCACAATCAACTGATAAACCCAAAACAAACAATATTGTTAATGAGAGTGAACTGAGATTTGTGATATCTTATGTTGGCGAAATGCAAAAAGTGGTGAAATATGACACGATGAAATAATAGTAATACCTAACACGAACAAATATTTCCATCCCATCATCATGAGAGGCACATTAAGCCAATAAGTGGGTGGTCTAATTTTATCTCCAATCATGCTAATTAATGGTGGGGGAGCACTTACATTTGATTAATGTGGATAAGGTGTATCCCCATTTATTTTCTTTTTAATTATTACTTATTTCAAAACAAGTCATATAAACTATAACCAACCAAATATGTTTTTTTCCTAAGATGACGTCATAAATCATTGATGTCATCAAATCGAAGGCACTTTTTTCCTGACATGTGATGCACGAGTTTATGCGATACACGAGTTTATGCGGAAATTGTCTTTTCCATTATAGATTTATATAAATAAATAAATTCAAGTGCGCAACATCTATGCGGGGAAAAGTTAGCGGAAAAGAGAAGAAACAGGAAGTGCGCAAGGAAACATCTATGAAGCTTGTTGGGTATAACCTGGAAATAATGGAAACAAACCATTCAAAAATGGTTGGGTCAGAATTGATTGTGGGTAAAAGCACGCTTCAATCCGTCCAAACATATCAAGGATATTGTCCGCTCTAGACCAATCCAAAAAGATTTGTTTTTCATTGACCATCGTCATTGATTCTTAGACTCAAAAAACATGTCCTTGCGCGAGGATTGCAAGACCTATATTAGTTTCAAAAGGTCCTACCTTAGTCATCACTAGCACAAATGATTAAACTTGGTTAATTATCTTTCTCAGGCAAAATATGCATCTGCTCTTTTATCTCTCGGAGTATCCCTAACAAATTCAACCATAACAATTACACAATGTAATAGCAAAATTCAATGTAATTAGACCACGTAATAACAAAAATCAATGTAATTATATAACTTGATAACAAAATTCAATGTAATTAAATAACGTAATACTATTATGGCCGGTCATGGAAGAAATTGTTAGGGACATATAGAGTTTTCGTTAGTTTTACTATAAAAAACTAGACCCAACCACCTTATAAAAAGTTACTGACTTAACTAACAGCGGTAGTACATGATATACATCGCAGACGAGGAACGTCTGAATGAGTATCGTCCTCGTCCTCGTCCTCATCCTTATAGTCATAATCTAGCCCAGCTTCCTCGGAAGTGGCTCCAGTCCCTTCATTGCCAGTAACAATATTGATGGAATCCATTAGACGAGTTGTGTGATATGAGTGACAGTAAAAAACACAATCACTGACTCGCTTTGTATGTGTAAGGGATCAAAACACAATCGACTGAGAAGCACCTTTGTCATCCCTTTTCAATTGTGAATCATCTTTGTTACTCAAGAAAATTGCTGGCCTTGCTTCTTTGAAGTAACAACATAATTATTTCAATTTCTCTACAAAATGTCCACCTGATTAAAAAAAGAAAACTATAAAACCAGAAATATAAGTTTTTAAGCGTAACGGACTAATCGATATAATCATGGTCAAACAAAATGCCAACCCGTCGCATATAACCAACAAAATGGGGAACTGCTGCTCATGGTGGCAAACATCACATCTGATGAAGTAAACCACTAATACAATATCAAATAACACATTTATTATTTAAAATCAGAATAGACAATGGAAATTCTTATAATTTCATAATAGAAACTGAGGTCAATTGATCAAAGTCTATGTTCAAGTCCGGACTAGTTGATTAGGCAAAAATAGGGGCTAAGTATGATTTTCTCAAATCATCATGAATAACTACTCTTTTTCTTTTAGAAAGGAATTAAGGAGCATGTTTCTTAAATACTGAAATTCTAAAAAGTAACAAAAGAAAATCCATCAATTATGTTATGGTGTTATCATTAAAAAAAAAAAAAAGCATAACACTTTCTTAGGTACCTGCATATCCTGAAAATCCTTTCCATCATGTGGATTGGCTTCAAATAGTGAATGAAGATATAAATGCAAGAAATATTTTTTATCACATGTATTATTTGTGAAACAACTTCAGAAGGAGTGATTAAGTCCCTGTATTGAATGAACAAAGGAACTGCATGCTTGCAATCGATCATCGTCAATTGGACAACCTGCTCAGGCACAGGCAAACGAAGAATGTTAGAGAGGAAGTGCAATCACACACTAGTATGCCACTTGTATTTTATGATATAACAGTAAGCATGCAGTGGTGATTTATCATATTTGGATAAGGCTCATTAAACTACTAATTGCAAACAATTTTCATCCAGCATAGCAATAGCAATGTAGCGATTACTTAAGACTGAAATAGGAGAACTAATGGTTTTCGAATGGAGATTATCAGCATTACATACCTTTTCATGAATAGAATCACGTAAGTTATGCTTTTCCACGAAGTCAAAGATATCTGGCTTCATCAGCTGTGGGGATAGCAGCGGTCAAATGAAAGAAAAAATTGTCAAAAATCAAAATCACATCACTGATCTTGATGTTTTGAGTAGAATAAGTAATAATCAAACAAATATGTTGCTGGCTATTTTGTACACAAACTTGGTGAGAAAGGATCTGCATCAAATACTTCCATCAGCGAAGAGCGAAAAAGCTTTCCATACTGCCCATCAATTACATAGAGCTCTGATAGTGCCTGATACAGAGTACCATACAATCAAAAACACCCTGCAACCAAAGTTCCAGACTCATCCTGTATACAAAAATTCTCGAACTAACCTCTTTTAGGGAATCAGTCATGGATGAAGTATTCAGCTGGGGTTCTATGGCAGATATAACAGGAAATGCAGAATATATGACAGGTGGCCAAGATTTAACAGTTGATAAAAGATCCTTATGGAGAGATGGATCTGTAGCCAGCGCTACAAAAGCAACCTGTTTCACAACAAACAATGGCACCCCATTTGCCTTCATAAGAAAATGAAAGTAAAACACATGAATTGTATAGTGATACATCTTCATATGCATACAGACACATACATACATCCACCATTTACACACGCATCTTTGTCCCAAAACCTCATAAGATGTATCACGAAGTCTGGGGTTATCTGACGGCATGTATGGAACCAATACAGGAAGTTGACGGAGATGAGCAAAATGAAAAACCCATCTACCAAAAGCAGCCCACTGTCAGTTATTAATAAGAAAGGGCTGTAAACGTAATGGACATTGGTTTTCAAATACCTCTCCCATGCAAAGCAGACCCTCGCAACAATTTGGGACACAAAGATGCAGCCTCAGAATATTTCCTTTCTACAATCAAATGATCAAGGTATCTGAACCCACCTACTCATATTGCACGAAACAATAATTCGTTAGAATCAACAGTCTCAAGAATTAAAGAGACATAACTAAAATTGGAAGACCAAATAAAATGAAACAGGAAAGACAGGCTACTTAACAGCTCTAACCTGATACTCTACTGACAATAAGATCATAATGAATCTCCAACATAAAATACGTACTATTTCATCACACAGATATCAAACAAGTTCTAGTTCCCATGAATTACAAGTATAGTTTTGTATAAAGATTGATCAAACTATAAAATATACGCAGTGTACACAACATGCCACAAATTACAGGGTATATGATGGTGCACAAAGATAAACTAATTACCTAGTCAAGGAGTTCACTCTGTCCTTGACCTGCTTCAACTGCTGCTAAAACCTTTTCATGCCATCCATGTTGAAGAAGCCAAGTAATATGATCCTCAGCATCCCTAAGAAACATAAATGCATCACGAACTAGACTTTAAGATTTTGACTGGTAAGAAATATATTAAAACAACTCAAGTGCACAAATATGGAGAGGTTGTTTCCATAAATTAAACCCGTGACCTCTATGTTGTACCACTACAAGTGATGCAGGAAGGCCGATTTCAGAAACAGCCAAAATGCTAGTGCAATGTTAATTACAAGAAGAAAAATTCCTAGATGTATCACAAATAACAGAAACGGATAGCCAGGAATAAATAGTAGGAATAGTATTCCCTTACTTTATCTTAGTTGTTTCAAACTTTCAATCCCTTATATACTTACAGAGACACACACACACACACGTGTATATGGTAACGTAGTCTGAAAGACTTCCAAGTTTTAGGCTATGAGAAGAAAGCTTGGTTGAGAAGTGTGATTTACAGATTTACTATTCGTGAAAAGAAATATTCAACTTTTATGGCGGATTGCAAATGAATCATGCGGAAAACCAAGAGGTAAGAAAAAAAAAGGCATTCTACATGACGAAGAAACCAGTAATCAGATTTCCAAAGTGATGAGTTTACAAATTTTGAATTCTGGCCATGTTTCATACAATTATTTTTGCAATTTCAACATTTTCTGGAATTAGGTAGCCCATAAGTTTGCTTCACCACATGAGTTCAAATCCTAAAAAGAGCCTCTTCTCATTGTGGATGTAAGGCTAAGTATACCTTTCCCTAAACCAACCTGCCTCCACTACGGCCTACGGGACCCTTGTGAAAGGAAGTTCTTTGCCTTGTTACCTACTACCTAGTCTATAAGTTTTATTGGTAGCTTAGATGTTTTTATCAGTCTCTTTTATCGCTAGTTCTGTTGGGTCCTTCCCGGTAAAAAAGAGAAGGATGTAGTTTCTCGTCCAACAAAAGAAGATAAAAAGAGTGTATTCCACCAATTACAGGCTAATTAATCATGGAACACCTCAGATTTACTCTAATGCACTTTTTTAAGACACATGACATCTAATGTACTGTGTAAGGACAACTATCCAGAATGAACGGATTAAATCATCTCAGCCAGAGAAAATCCAGGACCAGCTCAAGTAAAAAAGGTAAACAACTCCCGCACTGAGCAGGCTCGGGAATAGGCAGGATGTTTGCAGACCCAGACCTTACCTCCACATTACCCCAAATAATATGTGTGGGAAGATGGTTTCCCTGATTGAACCTGTCAATCAAGAGGCGGATGGAACAAGCTCTTATGGTTGCCATAACAATTGACTTTCAGCGCTAACACAACCAGATACAATATCAAAAGAAGTAGAAAAAAAAAGTCAAAGAAGTTACCTGATTCCCGAGAAAATCAAGGATGTGGACCTTGCAATCGAGCGTCCCAAGGGCGATCATGCGCTCAGCGACAGCGATGCACGAAGCAGCATCACTCGCTAAAAGCGAGGGAACGCTGCCTCCCATTCTCAGGTACTTGAGCCTCGGCTCCTCCTCATCCTCTTCTTCCTCCTCCTTCTCCTCCTCTTCCTCTTCCTCTTCGTCGACTTCTCTCTCGTCGTCTCCTTCGACGCCGTTCTCCGACTCAATTGGAATCATTTGGAGGATTCTCCGTGTTGCGAGAACAAGGAACGGAATTGTTAAGTGACACTGACAGATCTGTTCGGGTTTTTTTGGTTTGAGCTTTTTGGTTATGCCGGTTTGAGGGCATGAAGTTTAACGGTCGTATAATTTTATTGGTGTACAACAAAACAATGGAGTGATGACGAATGATGGGTGCCACCTTCTATTCTAAATAGATGTAATTCGGGCTGAGGGACCCGTTTGGGGCCGACCCAGTACGACCCATGACATTAGCCAACGGGCCTACTCAGGCCCGCTCCTACTGTTACAAGGGCAGGCCCACGAACTCTGATGGACGGGCCACCAGCTACTTTCCACCTCTAAATGTGTGTCCTCATGGATTGATTGAACTTTATCTTTGGAGTATAAACTAGCTATGGCGAGCCGGGTTTAGGGATGTTTGAGCGCTGATTGTTAAATTTTTAATGAATTCGAACACGAGCTGAGCTCTTAATGAATTTCAAAATTTTTGTTTGAGCTCTGTTGGTAAGGGTAATAGAATGTTCACAAATTATAAGAGTCCTTGACGAGCCTTCTTCAATAGCCCTAAACGAGTTTTTAACGAACAATGTAATAAACCACTTATACATATACCATAAAATGGGGTCTTAATGACCTAACTCGCGAACATAAACGAGTTGAACACATCCCCATGTTTGAGCTCGGTTCGTTTACAAAACTAGTTTAGAGATATTTGTTTCAACTTTGTACGTTAAATTTATCAAAGGAATTCGAACGAGCTCTTAACAAGTTGAGCCAAACGAAACTTGATGAACGATGCGTTCTTTTACACCCCTACTCTTCTTATGTCAATTTTTTTATTATTATTTAAAAAAATAAATGTTTGTGAGTTTCTTTATGGGCTTGAGCCTTGAGTTTCATTTTGATGGAGTACACATGCATTTTCTTTATTTGGACACTTATTTTTTTATATAGTCAAATATGTGGCCCAGTGGTAGAGTTGTAGGGAGCCTTGCTTACGAGACATATTTAATAGACGATCATGTGGCTTAGTGGTATAGTAATAATAGTATCAATGGTGCAACCGATATCACATGTCAATTTATGGTAATAGCATCTCCACATATTATGTAGGGGTAGTGTTTGCGTATAACCTTCATATCACTGATCTCACCCACTACGGGAGTCTTGTACACGATAATTGTTTACATTTTTATATGCAAACATATGACATAATGGTAGAGTTGATGGGATGCAATGTAGATGTCACAAATTCAATTTCTAAAAATAACCTCTCTACGTAATATATAAGGCAAGGCACGCGAACATCTTGCTTGTCTCTAAGCTCATGTGGGAGCATCGTGCACACCAATTATTTACCTTTACATTTGAATGTGTGAATAGATTGAGATAACCCATCTTATCTAAAAGAATTATGAGTTGTGACATTGTGTATATTCATTACATCAGTATGTGTTTTGAGGATTAACAATCTCAAATTCTCAACACTATACTTGTGGATAGTCATGAGTCATTACCATGCATGAACGAGGTTATTGAGAAGGGGGGCCGTTGACTTGTTACTAAACTAGTTAGGCAAAGCATTTTATTTACATTATATTGTTAGCAATGTCCTTTTCCCACGACAATTCAATAAATGAGATCATCAAATTTAGTAATTAAAGTAAGTTATTTAATAATATGAATTTATCATTCATGAGAAAAATAATAGAGATTTATTGCGGGTGTACTCGTGTACTAATTTGATTGGTTTTGAGACTCTACAATTCCTTAATAATTATATAGTATAAAATTTTACATTTAATTGTCAAATTAGCCACGTATTTTTTTTAATCCAACAGTCAAAAAATAATGTTACATCATCTTCTCTCATCACATATATTTTTTGATTTTATTTAAAAAAGATGACTTGACATCACATGAATCGTGAGATTAGAATTCTATATTTCAAAATTTAAGAGGAATTATAGGGTCCCAAATTCAATTTGTATTGATCAATAATTGTGGAGTCTAATTTTCAATCTAAGGATTAAATTAAATGTCACATCACATATTTTTTTGTTAATGTAAATCAATTTATCAAGAAGTGTTTGATAAATTTGGGAAGCAGTTTTTTTTTTTTAAATATCGTTGGAAGATATATTTATTGTTATAATTTCATTTTAAACACATATGCATAAATGGTCAATGGAATCACCTCTGATAATTTATGAACAAGCTAGTGTTTTTTTTTTTTTTTTTTTTAACGTGATATTTAATTTCTCCTAATGAGATTTGGAATAAAATAACGATCGGGAAAGTAATTTAAACATACAGTGTTAATGGTCTAAAGTCAGTCAGAGATCCAAAGTCTACCGAGGGAGCTAAAGCAATAAAGCACCGCAACGAACAAAAATTCCACGGAAAAATCACTCTCCAAATCTGCATTACCTGATCCAGAAAGGAAAACCAAAGAAAGGAAACAACCGAGTCTCAGATCTCCACAAGATCAATAATCCAGAGAACAACGACAGCAATCGAAGCAGAAGAAAATACTGTCTTCGTATGGGGCAACTGCTGCGTGACCGTCTCTGAGTGAAAACTAATGCAGCCAAATCCGTTCCCATTCGCTAGCGTGATTGGTAATTCGTTTCTGTTTTCCAATGGTGGGGAAGTGAGCGAGACTGGGTTTGCGGGGTCTAGGGTTTTCTTCTTTCTCCCGTTTTTGTTGTCCCAAGGAGGCGACATGGATCTTTCCAAGGTTGGTGAGAAGATTTTGAGTTCTGTTCGATCCGCTAGATCGCTTGGCCTCTTGCCTCCCGCTCCTGATCGTCCGGAGGTATTTGATCTCACTTGAAACTGCTGCACCTCAATTAGGGTTTAATGTTTATTTATCGTTTATAGTGTTGCAAACTTGCAATTCAGTTCTATGATTTCCAAAGAATTAAATGATTTGTCAACAGTTTAGTTCTTCAGGAGAGGGTTTATTGGTTTAATCGAGTTCATGGGCTTCGGTTTGACATTGCAAATTTTGACCACTGGCCGGGCAGTGCAGATTTTCTGTTCCGCTTCTAAAGAAATAAAGAACGTGTGCTTTTTCAGGCTTGAGACAGAATGTGGCGTGCCTTGTCTTTGTTGGGTTTTGTTTTGGTGGATCATTACGTTTCTAGTTGAATTATTTCAAGTTTCAAAGCATTATTTGTTTTTTTCCTGATTATCTGCCAATTCAATGGTACACATGGTGATTTCAAAAAGAATGAAAACTGTACATATGGACATCATGCAGAAGATCCAATCAAAGACGGTTGAAAATTGTTACAGTTATTACTAATTGGTATGGACATCAAATTTTATGCCCACGCTTCCATTTTTAAGCTTAGATTATGTTAATTTGGCCTCCCATTCTTTGTTTCAAGAGATAGATTATCAGATACTATCTCTTTTAGTGGGAGCTACATTATGAAGCATGGCCAGTGATTTATATTCTGCTTCTACACAATATATTTGCTGCAACTTTTTGGGCAAATGCATTAAAAAGAACTCTTATAACTACTGATTGAAGCTCAAAATAACTTGTACTATTACTTGGAAAGTTCCTTTACTGGTGGGTTTTTTAATGATTAACAATGCTGATATTTTGAAACAGAATAAGCTGGCGTGTGTGACAATTTTGGTCTTATATTCTTTATTTCCTTGTATAGGTTCCAGCTCGAGCTGCAGCTGCTGCGGTTGTCGCCCGTGCACTAGCAGGATTGCCTCCTCATCAGAGGTACAATCTCCCATCAAGTTCTGAAGAACTGCGATCAATATATGGAAGCAAACCGTATGGTCAAGATCATGTGGTGGAGGAGCTAGAGGAACAGTTTTATGAAGAGGTTTATATATCGTCTTTTAATGTTTTTTTAGGGTCATTGCCTTGTCCTGTATACTAAGTCTTCTTTGGAAAATTTTCAAGTTTTAGCTTTTAGGCATTAGCTTCATCAGGCATTCTTTTGTAAGTTTCCTTAATATATGCATCCTTTGTCTTGTGTTTCTTTATGCATAGAAGTAGCTAATCCATGAAATTAAAGCACATGAGCTCTGGTGTGTGAACTAGTATTTCTTACAATAATCAGACCGAAGTAGAGACTTGTTTGTTGTTGAGTGGATTTCGCCATGGGGTACTCTTCTTAAGTTTCGTTTCTCGTCTCTGTATATATCTGCCATATTTATCATTTTTCTTGTGTGATGGTTGGAGTTTTCAGAACTCTTTTTAATTTTTTTTTCTCTATGCAGGACTTTGATCCGGTTGGCTTTATTTTAGAGCATATACCATCAGGAGAAAATGAGTTGGAATATTTTGAGAAGCAGGTATTGCTTGTTTTGTTAAATTTTAGTGATCCAGGTGGGGTAGATAATACTTTACATCTTGTTTGGTATGTGAATATATCCTGATATTTGATGAGACATTTTAATTGCTCATGGGTAATAAATGGCCGGTTGTTATATTTAAGAAAGGAGCATGTCTGGTAGATTTCTGCTTGCAAGCGAAGAAGTGTACTTTATGTATAAGCATTAATAGCTGTTTGGTCAATTGATTCGTCATGAACTTCTGTTTAAAATTACTTTATCGACTATGCTATCTTTTTGTTTGTTTAATTCCCAACTCTTGTCTAATTAATGAGATGATTACTTTCATTACTGAGGCCAAACCTTGTTATTGATATAAGGTTGTTGTGCTTCATCTTGGGGTGTCATAGGTCCAAATGAAAATTGTACTTTTTCCATCATGGTGGTAATTCTGTTTGTACCTGTCAGAATTGACTTTTTTCTTTTTTTGGATCTTGGGGTGGTGGGAGTTTCATACAATGGGCTGTCATTTTTGTTGCTTTCAATGAGCACTGAAGATGATCTCCCATGTTACTTTTTTTTTATGTTTTGCATCAGGTCAAGTTGAATAATGGTTACACTGTTGTTAATCAGCATTGTTTTGCATCATGTTTTATATGAATCTCCTTTCTTGTATAGGCTGCTCTTAGGTTAGCACAACTGGATGGAGTGGCAGAGCGATTGTCCCTCCATGTTATGGAGCATCATGAAGTAATGGGTAGGTCCCTATTAAATTCCACCTACGTATTAGCAAATTGTCTTGGTAGTAGGTTGGCTCAAATAATTTTTGATCTGTATTCTGCGTTGTGGTCATTAGTTCCTTATACTTTCTGTTCATGTGATTTGACTTCTTACTGGTTTTTAGCAAAGTCGCCTATCAGGCTATGTGAATCTGAAAATATGATGCTTTACACAGAACACATGCCATTTCAGTGAAGATATTAATTTCCTTATATAGAGTTGTAGAATTTGAGTACAATGGAGACTTGTTACTTTTTTTGCCTTTTGCTTGTCCCAGTGACTTTTTGGTCTTTTCAAGTCTAATTACTTTCCTAGTTTCACCCATGCTTAATCATCAAGTAAATTTAAATCAGGTTTGTTTTGTATGAGATGTTTATACTTGCTTTTGGCCAGTGAAGGGGATGCATTTGGTGAGAGAAGTGGAGAAGGACTTGAAGGTCGCCAATGTCATCTGCTTGGTAGGCAAATTTAAAGTAGTAATAACAAGAATGATGAACTGCCATCATGATCACTGTCCTCAACTTTTGCTACTTATGTCACTAACACGGCTTTCATTGTGTATTTGCCTTTCATTGCAGAATGGAAGAAGGCATCTTACTTCATCAATGAATGAAGTTTCAAGGGATTTAATTGTAAATTCTAATTCTAAAAAGAAACAAGCTCTTCTGGTATTTACTCTCTTTGGGCACCTTCGGACATTTTTGTTATTTTGTAAAAGTAGTTTTGATAGTTTCACGAGCATTTGCATCTACATAGTAGCATATTGAAAACTAGTGATACCATAACTTATGTTTATTTGGCTACAAATTGGATCAAATATATTATGATTTGCAATGGCAGGACATTCTTCCACTATTAACTGAGCTTCGTCATGCATTGGACATGCAAACAGCTCTAGAATCCCTTGCTGGAGAAGGGAACTACTGCAAGGTGGGTTTTGATTTCTTGCTTTTATGAGATTGAGGTCTCATTTGTTTTATGTTGTTCTTGTATTGTTATATTCTTACGACTTACTTATGTTCAGGCATTTCAAGTCCTATCTGAGTATTTGCAGCTGTTAGATAGTTTTTCAGAGCTTTCAGCAATACAAGAGATGAGTCGTGGTGTGGAGGTGAACATATACATTACTCGCATTTCAAGTTCAAATTGCATCCTTCTTGATTTATAGTTTTATACTACTACTTCTAATGTGAAATTCTTTATTTTCAGATCCATAGAGTTCACTTCTAAAATTGTTTTTATCCAGTATTAGGCAGTCACTTCAATCCATGATTCTTCTTATGTTTTTGCTGTTAATTCTTGTAAGTTGTAACATAATTGCAGGTTTGGCTGGGAAGAACTCTACAAAAGCTCGATTCACTTTTGTTGGCAGTATGCCAGGAATTCAAGGGGGAGGGTTACATTACTGTCAGTATATAAATCCTTTATTCTAAGTGTATCTTTATTATCTTTCAAAGTGCTTGTGTGCATTTACCAGTTATGGACATCTCCAACATGGAAAACATTTCATACAATGGAAGAGTTTTTCCTTTTCTTTTTTTAACAAATTTTCTTTCAAGCATTTTGTTAGGACTCTTGGGTCCTCTATTCAGCATAGGAGACGTAATATTTCTTTACAGAGAGAAGTGTTTTGTGTGTGTGAGTTGGGGGGGGGGGGGGTGGTTTGCCAAATTCTGTTTTCTCTCGGTTTTATGCTTTAGGCTCTATTGATTACCTGGTCTTTGATTCGGTTCATACCTTCACGTACATTCTGTTGGTGAAATTTAATTTCTCTCCATATAAATTGTTTCAGAAGTTGTTGCCGCATTTTTTAATGCCTTGATTTAGTACTACTGCATTCTTCAAATCTGTTACCACTTTATGCAAGCATACAGTAGCTAGCATGCTACTTTTGGTTCCCAGTGTAGTTGACACTAGGCCTAATATTGTTTACATAATTGGTTACTTTGGTTCATGGAAAGTTCCAGCTGAAGGATTAGATTATAGTCATTTTTGTGCAGAAATAAGTTATTAATCAGAGGTCATCATGATGATTTACAGGTGGTTGATGCATATGCGCTCATAGGTGACGTTTCTGGTCTTGCTGAGAAGATACAAAGCTTCTTCATGCAGGAAGTTCTCTCCGAAACTCAGTCTGTGTTGAAGAGTATTGTGCAAGAGGTGTGGTGGCATATTAAAAACTATCCCTTAGCACTGGTTCTGACCATATTGCATTCCTTTTCTCTCCCCTGAATCGACCAATTAAACCTGGAAATGTCCAACAAAAAGAATTCGTAGCTTATCTTAATTTATTTCCATTTTCAGTTAAAATGCTAAAAACTGTCTGGTTTGCACCTGCTCACGACTTAATGGAATGCAACAAGAGTAACAAAGTGGAAGGTCTATACTCTGTTAAGTGTTAACAGTTTCAATAGCACAAGTCTTTGTGTGGTCAGCTGTTCCACTCATTTATTCTTACAGCTGATGGTATAGACCTTCCAATTTGAAACTAGAAAAACAAAATGGAAGGTCTATACTCTGTTAACAGTTTCAATAGTACAAGTCTTTGTGTGGTCAGCTGTTCCACTCACTCTTTTTTACAGCTGATAGTTAACATATACCTAAACGTCTTGTTGGTATTTGTACAAACCTGATGGAGCCAGTTGATCTTCTTCTTCTTCATTGTTCAGTAGCAAGGGGAATTGTGTCATGTTTTTATTTGAGCTCAGGATAGCATGAAACTGATATGCTTTGTATTCTTTTTAACATCCTGGCATTTTTTGTTCATCACTTTCTTGTCAAAAGACATTATTACTTAGATGACTGATTAACTTTTTCAGGACCAGGAAGCAAAGATGCAAAATAGCAGGTATATTCTTTTCATCTTAGTAGGTCCTGTATTGACCATATTGTAGCAGCTTCTGTAATTTTTCTGTGTTTCCTGATTCGTTTTTCATTTCAACTCAATTCCAGGCTGACATATAGCGATCTGTGCCTTCAGATACCAGAATCCAAGTTTCGGAAGTGTTTGCTGAGAACACTAGCTGTCTTGTTTAGATTGATGTGCTCATATTATGAAATCATGAACTTTCAGCTCGAAAATCAGGTAAACTAAAGCTCCGTTCGCTGCTGCTCATTTGCTCTGCGTTTCGTGTTAGTTTGGTCTCAGGTTAACAACTTCTGTATGATTCTTGCTGGGCCCTACAAATCGGTTAAGGTGTTCTCTTTCCTATTTTTGTGTGCAGTATTGTGTAATGTCTGTCATGGCATTGATTTGGTTACGCCTCCGATGCTAAGAAAACTTTACATTTGGTCCTCATGATCAACTGAATACACAATTTTTTTTTGTGGCTACTTGAAAATATGTTCATATTTACTTGAAAATCTATCTCATTATCATCTTGATGTCATGTATTTTATGGACCTTTTTTTCCTTCGGTTTGCCAATATATGCGAAGCAAATCATAATGGTGATGAACAACTTACATCCTTTAAACTTTTACAAATCAGATATATTATTTTAAACTAAAGTCTTTGAATGAAGTACAAACAAATATGTGGCTCACAGGTTCAATTCCTGCAAACAGCCTCGCCACATATTATGTGGGGGTAAGGCCTGCGTCCATCCTGCTGCCTGTCCCCAACTCCACCCGCTATGGGAGTTTTAGTCTTTGAATAAAGTAATGCATTTACCTGTAGAAATAGTTTGAGGGTCGTAGCAATACTAGAATTAGGCATGTGGGCACACATATCTTTATCTGCTTTCTCTTCTCTATCTAACTTTGGACTTAACTTAGAAGGGCTCTTTTGTGACTTCAAATGCAGTCATCTTCGATATATATATTTTTTGAGTTCAAAAGAAGTAGTCATCTTAAATATGAAATGCTCTTCTGACAATGTCATTTGTTTTCGTTTCAATGTTCTCCTTTTTTCCTGAGTCTTTCTTTCTCTCTCTTTTTTTTGACTCTTGAGTTCTTGTATCTCCATCACAGGTTTCAGCATGTCAAAGTTCAAGTACCAAGGAGAACTGTGACACCTCTTCGAATTCAGGAGAGATTCAGAAAAGTGATTCGGTTACGAAAATTTCTTGTAATGACCCAGGAAATAATGATTCTATTTCAGAATCTGTAAATGGAACTTCTGGTTCATCTTATACAGAGGAATTGACTAGAAATATCTCTTTGACTGATCCTCTAAGAACTACAGATTCCTCATCTATAGAATCTCATCATCCAGTTGATGTAGCTGGGAATGATAGCGATGAACCATCAAGCAGTGGATCCCCTTGGTATCAGCTGCGGAGCGATGCAACGGCCTTTGTGTCCCAAACTCTTCTTAGAGGACGCAAAAATCTTTGGCAACTCACAACAAGTCGAGTCTCGGTGTTGCTATCTTCAACTGCTGTTGGTTCAACAAGCATTCACCAATTTTTGAAAAATTATGAAGATCTGAATGTCTTTATCTTAGCTGGGGAAGCCTTCTGTGGAGTTGAAGCAATTGAGTTCAGGCAGAAGTTGAAGGCTGTTTGTGAAAATTATTTTGCTGCGTTTCATAGGCAAAGTGCATACGTAAGTTGATATCCTCTGCTTCAATTTCCTTGTGTGGTTGGAACTGTTAGTGTCTCTTCATGCTGAATGTTTGCTCTGGTTTTTGTCTATGGTGGACACTGGACAGAGCCTTGTTGATGCAAGCATACTATATATGCTGTGTTCTAGCTTTTTCTGAAGTTTCATGGCTCTTACAATGGTTTGTAAATAAACTGATAAGACAGGACATACTTATATTGGTAGGTTGGGATTTAAAGAGTATGATGGGACTTCCGATCTCTTTCTTCTTTTTGATGTCTCTTTCCCTTTTAGATTGTTCTGCATGTATAATGAGGCTTGTTCAGTTTGTAGATTGAATTTTGTTTATAGTTTTGCATACGTTAATAGTAATGTCTTGATAGACATTGTGTACAGAAAGTGAAAGAACTCTAATTAGAGAGGTGTGTTCCGTTTATTTAGCCCACACATTGTTTTCCTATTTATTACAGTGTCCTTCAAGCTGGTTTCTGTGGGTTCAAAAGGGTTGCGCATTATGTTTTTCTGCAACATTGTGCAAGCAGTACTCTTTCGTTATTGCTACATTTGGTTTTCTTTCTTTTCTGCATTCATGCTCAATGGTCTCTCTGCTGCAAAATCTTGATGTTGTTGTGACATAATTTAGGCTTTGTTTTGTTTTGTTGTTTTTTTTTTTTTTTTTGTCTAGGCACTTAAAATGGTTTTGGAAAAGGAGAGCTGGCTGACATTGCCACCAGATACGATTGAGGTAATCAGTTTTGCTGGGCTTGTTGGGGATGGAGCAGCACTAATCATTCCATCAAACAGCAACTCTACTAATGCCAGGGTACTTCATACCGACAAATTAGTTAACTCAGTTGATTCTGCTTACAAGAAGAGTGGGTTTACGCATTGGCTTAAAAGTGGAAATCCTTTTATATTGAAACTAACACATGCTTCTAGAGAGGGCCAGAGTCCTATACTAAATGGGAAAATCTCTGGAGACTACGATGGGGATGTAAATGTCAATTTTCTTGGTGATAAGTTTTCTCCCAAAAAGGCTGATGTAAATCATATGAATGGTGCTACTGGCTCAGAAGATGAAAATGAAGATCTTCTTGCGGACTTTATTGACGAGGATAGTCAACTTCCAAGTCGAATATCTAGACCAAATGTTTCAAGCTCTCGCTCTTCACATAGGATTGCAGATGAAATCACAGCACAAACAGGATCATCTCTTTGCCTTCTAAGGTTTAAAACAAGTTTTCCCTTCATATACTACCATATTGATTATTTTCTTATATTTGGGTGTATTGAGCAGTATGTATTTGTACATTTTAGGTCAATGGATAAATATGCTAGGCTTATGCAGAAATTAGAAGCTGTGAATATTGAGTTTTTTAAGGTATGTTCCTTGCTGTCTGTCATCTTTTTTTTGTTGGTAATCGAGTCAATTTTATTTTAGATAGATAAGGTTACAAGGGACATTCATAGCTTTTTAATTCTGTCAGAGATAGATAAGATGTTCTTACTTGCCTTTTAATTTGTCATGTTACTTGCTTTTTAATTTTATTCAGCTTTCTTAGAATCTCATTGATATTTTCATTTTTTTTTGTCTAAATTGAATTTCCTGATTCAGTATATTGTTGCAGGGAATATGCCAGTTATTTGAGTTTTTCTTCTACTATGTATTTGAAACATTTGGCCAGCAAAATACTACCTCTAGTGGAAGGTCTTCAACTGATGTTCTTAATTGTAAGTGATATTTGTTTTCTTTATCCTTCTCTTACATTTTTAGCAAATGTTAGCAAATGTCTGGTCTTTAATTCACCATGTTTTTTCTTTTCTTTTCTTATCATCTGCTTAAGAATTGTTATCATCTTCAGTCGAGCTAAGATGTATGCAAAAGTACTGAATGTCATGTAATGTAAGCATAATGGTATCTTCATTTGGTTCCCAGATCGTTTGAAGACGGCTTTATCCAGAATAATGCAAGATTGTGATCAGTGGATAAAACCGCAGTCGGGACCTTTTTCATCTGCGTCACCGACATCTTTGAATACATCGTTCGTACGTGCTGATGTAACACCTACTAGTCCCTCTAATACAAACTTTGGTCACTTGCAAGGCACGTCTTTTGGCCTCAAGGTACCCAAAGAAATGTTTTATCAATAAAGATTCTTGAATACAATGACCATATACTTTGTATTACTTTCCCGCTCATTGTCTGTCCTTCACAATAATTCGTGCGTTGCTGAACCAATGCTAATGAGGGTTCTTCATGTCTGTTCAGTAGACATTTGAAATAGCCATTCAAAACAAGTGGAGATGCAAACTTAGCTTTGTAAATGTACTGCACAAAAGCACGCATTGTCTTTGGTCACTTGATGTCCTGTTGTAGCCTTAATTGTACTACGTTATTCTTCCATCAGTTTATAATATACACTTTTGAAGTTTTTGTCTTTTTATGTAACAAGTTAGTACAAAATTTTGTTGTCTATTTAGGATACATATCTATTCTTCTTGAAGTGCAGCTGCCTTTTCATGTGAGAAAGAGTTGTATATTCTGTCAATCTTTTAAATACCCCCTTTTTGCTAATCCTGGTTACTTGTAAAAATATTGAGCAATAATAGTTGTAACTCTAAGGAGATTTACATTGTATACGACACTTTCTCGATGGTCTCTCTGCACTGCAACAAATTTGAACCCTGTTAGTTACTAGAGACCTACCTACAATTTTTACTAGGTTCATTATTAGATTTTACATTTATTTCTTGAGCAAAATTATGTATATAAGTGATATGAAGATTATGTTGCTTGCTTGCTTAAATTTAAAGGTTAGTTTTTAGATTGCATGCCTATCTTTTGTCTAGGGAAGTGGGCATAGTGTCGTTGGATTTGTGATTTCTGTTGGTCTTCAAGGGTTTTTGGTTGTCTAGCATTTAGTATGCATTTGAAGAAATGACATGTCAATTATATTGCAGGAAAGATGTGCTGGTGTTGAAACCATATCTCTTGTTGCTCAAATATTGCATAGATCTAAAGCTCATCTACAATCAATGCTTCTTCAAAAAAATCCAGTAATGGTTGAAGATTTCTATGTACACCTGGTATTTGCTATCTTAGACTCTTACTTTTTGCCTTCTTGGAGTAACTTTTATCTGTTCTTTGAATGATATATCAGTAACTTATATTTGCCAAACTGCCTCAGTATCTTGTAGAAATTGATAGATGCTGTTTATATTGCATCACATAGAAATTTGAGGATTAAATTAGAATATACATGAGTAGTTTTAGAATCACACAAATCTGTAGATGTAAGATTGCATTATTTTTGGGAAGAAAAAATACATCACTCCTATTCAAGTGATACAAGTCTTAAATCCCACAAGTATTGAACAGAGCATGATTCCAGATTTAGATTCTATTATTTAGTATGACATCCAATAACTCCGGAATTAGATTCTGACGCTTAACTGTTGTTTCTTCATGGTCTTTTACTCCAAAAACAAAAGACTATAAGATAGATAACATTATTAATTCCAGAGATTAGGTTTCTAATTCTCTGTTTATATAGTTTTCCATAATATGATGCATATGTTGGTCGTCCTTCCATAAGGATATCGTCTTCTACTCTCTTTTTTTAGTCTCATTGGAGAGAGATGTGTCCTCCTCTTAGTGAATGCATAAAAGCTCTTGTATTTTTTCTATTGTAATTTTTAGTTTTATGGTCTTTATTAGGTGGATTCTGTACCAGATCTTGCAGAGCACATACACAGAACAACTGCAAGATTACTACTACAGATTAATGGGTAAGCCAGAGTGTTTATTGCTTGCTAGGATTTATGAGAGAGAACCGGCCGGTCTCTGATTGAACCGATAGAAACTTGGTTATGGAAATGGTTGGAGAAAGCCAATATGGGTGCAATTGCCTCTGCAAGTATTGTTTGTTGCTAGTTTAAAAAGACCTTTTATTTGTGTGATTCTAGTTTGTGCTTGGTATTACGGTAATTAACATGAAACTTCTCCCAATGTTTGTGATTGGCCAACAACTTATGTCCTTAAAATTTCAGATCAAAATTCAGTTTTTCTTTAATACTATTTGGCCTGTTGCAAACATTTGTCCACTTGGCTTCTTCTTGATTGTATTCCCATGTGAGAAGTAAAGAATATTAGCACTAGTAGACTAGTATTATGGGGTGGTTCTTATCTTTTGATTGGCATTTTTGTTTATATTATTAAAGTTATCTTTGATACATAAGATCAATTTGCAGCTATGTTGATCGAATTGCTAATGCGAAATGGGAAGTGAAAGAGCTTGGGCTGGAACATAATGGGTTTGTTTCTCTGAGTCCTTGAAATAAATTTGTTTCTTGACTTTTACA
The DNA here is from genome assembly GCF_013401445.1 of Tripterygium wilfordii. Classification (NCBI taxonomy): domain Eukaryota; kingdom Viridiplantae; phylum Streptophyta; class Magnoliopsida; order Celastrales; family Celastraceae; genus Tripterygium; species Tripterygium wilfordii. The sequence continues at coordinate 11,480,132 of NC_052253.1, read as the reverse complement.
ATATTGCAATTCTGTGTATAACTATTTGTTCTCATGTTAGGCTACGAATTCTTTTTTACTTTTGTTTCTGATGCTTTTCTTGGGTGAAATAAGAATTCTGTATGTCAAAGATGCTATAATTTTTGCAACATATTGCCCTATTTCTGAGACATCGTTGTTGGATTAACTCTATTAAGGTCTTGAATGAGTTCCATAATTTATTTATAGGTTCTTCATTTAGGGGATGTTATGACCTTTTTTTTAATGCGAGTGATTTCTTTTTGTATGTATTTGGTCTTGAATGAGTTCCATAATGTATTTTGTTTTCTTGTTGATTTTGTATGTATCTACTTGAATCATATTTGGATGATGTTGGTGGTGCTGTTACTTGCGGATCCTTTTCAAGGAGATCTACTTTGCTTCTTGGTCACTTTTTGAAATTTGCTGTGAGTCCTAGCTAGCAACGTAATGAAACATTATATTAATGTTTACTAATCTGTAGAGCCGGTAGTTATCCGGGCTTTAGTTTGCAGGAATTTGACCAAATGATAAAGTCTTTATGAGAGGCTGTCCACTCCCAAAATAGTCATGTATATACATACTTTTATACACATACATGCATATATATAGGCAATGTCCTTGTCTGGCGTCATTTACCAAATTCTTTTGTGTGTCGAAGTTAACAATTATATTTTCATTTAGGCTACAATTTTCCATATTTCAGGCCTTTTATTACCTATGCCAAGAGAAAATTGAAACCAAATTCAAACGATGAATGGAGCATCTCTGGAGATCTTTCCTATTTTCTACTTCTCAAAAATAGATGCAAAAAGAATAAAGAATATTTTTTTAAAAAAATAACAATAGCTCTCTTAGTCGTGCACAGTTTGGGGAGTTAGCAAGTGAATGAACAAAAAATCTTTCTGGGAGACTATTCAGATATAGATTACTGCTGCTATAGAATCATTGCTCACTTTTATCATCCCTGATAATAATAGCCTACATGTGTTCTAAGTAGGCCAAAGGATCATATTGGTGAATGCATTACAGAGTTTTCTATAAAGAATAATTAGTTTCACATGGAGTGTTTCTCTCTAAGCCATGTCTGTGGAGCATCTCCTACAGCTTTTTGATCAAACTCTCTCAAATTGGCATAACTAGGTATGTGGATTTGTTGTTGGGCGAATTTAAGCACTATAAGACAAGGCTTGCTCATGGGGGAATCAATAAAGAGGTAATGATTGGTACCATTTTCACTTTAGTCCTAATTATGTACTTTCTTTGTTTTCACTTGAGCGCATCTAGTTTTTTAAATAAGATTATCCTGTGGATAACATTCATTGAAACTTACTTTGTTTTTGCATGAGCATACGGTATATCTAGTCTTTTTCAATTGATTACCCTGAAATATATACATTGATATCTTTAATTTATGTTCATATGGATTGCTCTGTCAATGTTACACGCATTACAATCATTTGGTGCACGTTTTATTAAATTAATTTGAAGTGGCTGATTAACTGATAGGAGACCAACTTATATATCATTATGTTCACTGTTGTTAACATATATAGATATAGATGTATTGCAGAAATGAAGTGTGCTGTAATAATTGAAGCTTTCTAGCATGCACAGAGGATAGTAGTTTTTAAATCAGTACATCATACATGCAACACCTTTGGGCTGTTGTTTTGCTAATTTGGATTGGTGGTGTGATTGTGTAGGGTGTGTAGAAGCTATAATTGAAAGTTCTGGACAATCTCTATAAATCATGTTAACCATGTTCCCGTTGCCTCAGGTTCAGGACCAACTCTTAGAATATGGAGTTGAAATAGTGGCTGAAACTCTTGTTGAAGGTCTCTCAAGGGTGAAAAGGTGCACTGATGAAGGACGTGCTCTCATGTCGTTAGATCTTCAGGTTAGTTAAGTGGTAATGATGTTGATGGCAGGAATTTGGACGTTTTGATTGTTTCATACTCTTCTCTGCTTCTTTTTGAGCGGATATATGCGGGAAATTGAGCATTGACTTTATTCTTTTCAGGTTCTAATCAATGGTCTACGACACTTTGTACCCGTAAATGTAAAACCCAAGTTACAAATAGTTGAGACTTTCATTAAGGTAATTATAGCTGTTTATGCAAATCTATTCTATGAATGCTATATTAGGATGTGCACATAGTGAGGGATGATTAATTTTGCTTAATTGAGCCTTGATTGTTATCTGGATTATAGAAATTCATTTAGAACTACAGTTGATATCATGATATCTAACTGCTATTCTTTCCCTTCTCAACTCTTTTGACAGGCTTACTATCTTCCACAAACTGAATACGTGCACTGGGTTCATGCTCATCCAGTAAGCAACCTCCGCACAATGGCTCAATCTTTTAATCGGCATCATTTTAATATCCTATTCAAGGCTTCGATTTTGTTTGTTCTAAATGTGACACTACCCGTTCTGTGCAGGAATACAGTAAAAATCAGATCGTGGGGCTAATAAACCTTGTTGCTGCAATGAAAGGCTGGAAGAGGAAATCCCGGTTGGAGGTACTTGAAAAGATAGAATGAGCCGAAGTGAAGTTGGTGTTTAGATTGCTATGTTTGGTTTCAAGCATACATGAAACTGATCCTTTTTCTCCATTGTACTGAGTAATGTACACCGAATCGCGTTTTCTTTTTTATTTTAGACTATCGCTCAAGTTGTATCCGCTTAAAGTGTCAATTTGTAACATATGAGATGCTCTCTGTAAAGGAAAAAAAAAATAAAGTGTAATTTTGGATCACATCATGAGTTAGCGAGTTCACAAAGAAACCGGCTCCTTTTCTGGTTGGAGATGTGATATACAGACTTTATTGAGATTTTATCTTTTATCTAATCCTTGATTGTTTTTTCAAACCCAAGTTTGCTTTTATCTAGTTTGTGTTTGGGTGATGCTCGTAAATTCTTGTTGGATTTGAGTACTTTATTATGCAATAGAAAATATTAAAGCTTGGCTGACAATGAAAAATTGGTAATGCAGAATGATTTAGTGTATTTTGATCTTAATCAAGTCATTATTATCGCTTCCGAAATCCACAGGATCTTCACCCAATCACCCAGCAGGAGACTGTGTGATTGCAACCGCCATGGCTAATGCAATGCAGGGTTGATCCGATGGCACCTGCAAAACCAACCCATAAAGAAAACAATGGCAGATGAGTGAAATTTTTTGAAGTCAGCACCTGTTCGATCTTCCATGTCGATGTCAGGCTCATCAGGCTATGTGCTACAATTTTAATTACAGACGTTCCATTGTTTACCAATGTGGGATCTGTAATAGTCACTGCAGTGACTTCCATTGCAGGTATGCAGGGATTCTCCCACACCGATTAATACGAAAAAATGACAAACTGTGGACGTGGACATGCACATGCAGCTATGATGAGATTGAAAAAGATTGTTTTGTTGCAATGTGCAAGTTTTTGACTTACAAAGTGGCCTGCTCCAAGAATCCAATAAAAATGTAGATTTTTATAAGACTTGGTGAATCCTTTCGTAATCTTCTCTTCCCCACAAAACAGTGGAGTCCTGTCCATACTCAAAAAGCTTTGAAGCCCTTCCCACCTAAAAACACACACAACTTCAGATATATAAATACACTCTTTTTCTTCTAATTGCTTGGTATGAATCTGCGTCAAAAAAGAAAAGGAAGCTCAAACCTAAACAGTTAAGACTCTTACTTGAGTTTCTTAATCCAAGCTTCAGTCCCCCTTGTTGAACAAAGAAGGTCAAGCTACAATAAATACAGAGACAATTCATTATATGTAAAGGTCAATTTTTGACAGCAATCTGATTATGCAAGTAAAATTCTTATTCAACCAGAGTCCCTTAAAACAACAAGTATTTCTAATTTTTCACTAAGTGGCTGAGTTCTCCAGTGGAAAAGGATCCAAGTATTTAAAGGACTGTCCATTACATATGGTGATAGTAATTAATACTGATTGAAAAGGATCCAAGAGACATACTTGGCCACTGTACACAGTCACATTGACCCCCTTCTTTAGGAGCTCATCAACCTGCATTTAATAGATACGAAAAATATGCTAAATTAAGATTGAAGATGGAACCATCCATGGATGAATTCTTCTAGTCTGAGAATCGAAATTCAACATGACCTTCTGTCTCATTATCTTAGGTGGATTTGATTAATGAAAGTTATGAAACCCAAAAACTATATCTACCTTCCAACTACGGCAATCCTAATCAACTTCATTACCTCATTAATCCTTGGTCTCATAAAATCTCCAGCCAACATCGAGTCAACATCAACAGCCTTCCTTACCCATCTGAAAAGACAAAGACAATTATCATTCATATTCTAATCAGAGATCAAAGATTAATTGAACTCTTTTTATTATTGGAACTCACATAACATTAGCGGGGATTATCTTAAGCTTCTTCCTAATTTCACCATTCATCACGATAACTATATCTTCGGGGCCTATGGAACTCAGGTATCTAGAGTATTTATTCATTGCAATTCCTGTAGATAATCCTCGTTCTATTGGAAACAACAGGTCCATTGAGGAATCCAGAAGAAAATTGTAAAAATCCTGCAAAAGTATCCAGAAAAACAACTAAATTTAGTAACTGAGTTTCAGCTACACCCATCGATGATATCAAGAAGAAAAAAGACTGTGATACAGGAAAAAACCATACCACATAGTCGCTGCTAGATCTAATCACCCCAGTAAGTTCATTCCAAGAATTCTTTGCATCAAGATAACGACCTTCGCTGATTTGCTGATTAATTTGCTGAGCTAGGCTGTTTTTTGCAAACAGAGGTTTCTTTTCTATTAGATGAATATGATTTTTAAACATGTGGTATGATTATAGTTTACTATGTTCAACAAGTGTAAATAAGGACCTATTCGATTTCTTTAAACCATTCTCGTCAAGCCGCGAAACATCTTCGAGAAGGGGACCCCAAGATAGCTGTATTCAGGCTCTGAATTAGAACACTAATTCTCGAGACTATAAATCATATTTTAACCCAACATACCACAAAATCTGCAGGGGAAATCCAACTATCGCCCAATGCCACTCCTAATACCAGAGAAAAATTAAGAAATTTCAACCTAGGTAGTAATCTCAAACAAATGTATAGAATTCCATTGCTTTTAAGTTCATTTCACATTCCTTAGAACTTCTAGTTAAGCAATTACCTCCAAGATTAAGCTTTAACTTGCCAGCTTCAATGGCTTTCAGGGCCGCTAATCCAAGGGTGACTGCAAACTTTCCTCCGTAAGACTCTGCTACAACGTACAAAGGACTCTTTTGCAGGCTCTCATTTCTGTTGAATATCTCCTCCAACAATTTAGTCATATCAATTGCTGCCTCTTCCTCAGTTTTCACAAGCAGCTTTGTGTCCTCCACGTAACTGAATCCAGTTCCAACTGGATTATCCTAAATTAGGCCAAAAACCCAACAATACCCACAATTTGACTTCTCCTCGACATGGAAAAAAAGAGATTAGAAAGAAAGAAGAGGTCATTAACATACAACAAACAAGAGATCAGCTTTTTGCAACCAAGTTGAATTCCTTGGCTTTAAGTTGTCATCCAGAGGCCCAATTTCCTGAAAATCCCCACAACCAATACCTGACGTGCCCTGTGTTTTGTCAAAAGAAAAAAAAAGAAGGCGGCAAGGAAACAACATTAACTTTATGTGCTTATAATGAATCGTAAAGTGCTTTAATATCTGGGTTTCATTTGTGGAAGATGAAGAGAATCACTACTTGATGTTTTTCATCCACAAAAATTTAGTACTTACAGGTCCACCCTGCAACCAGAGAACGATTGGCCAGGGTTTGGTGGGTTCTTCAACTCTGTAAGGACTTCTATAGAACCACCAAAACAAATGCGCTTCTGCAAGCAAACAAATTCACAGAACACAAAAGACTAAAGGCAATACATTTCAACCAAAAATATTCAATAGATCTAAGAAATGCAAATTGGGTTTTTATAAACGAAGAAAAGTCTTACTGGGTCTAACTTCGACATAACCCCACTCCTCCAATCCATCCTCGGTTCTCCCAGTTCTTCTGCTGGATGTTCCTCCATTACACAGAAAGACAAAGATAAGAAGAGACAGAACAAAAAATACACGGAACGCCTCCATCCAAAAAAGACACTTCCACAGAACGAACAAGCCACTCAGTGAAGAGGAGTGAGTGTATAAATTTCTTCACTCGGTACTTTTGGTATGGTAGGCTGCGTTTTAAATAGAACTAAAGTGGACCCAGCGTCCCAGCCATATTTAGTCTTGTGAAAAGCATGGTCGGCTAGCTAAAATATGTCCGACGTTGCACCACACAGCCACACTAGCTACGTATACGAATTTACGAACACACATGAATTTGGTAACAGTTCCATGATGTTTGGATTGGAGAGGGGGATTGGTATGGTGTAATAAATGAGTGAATCCCACTCTACTCTCTTTATTTATCCATATTTATAATTCCTTAAATTAGATGTCTATAAGGAAATAGAAAATATTTAATTCAATTTCTATATTTGTCGTTTCTTTTTGAAAATCTGAGACCTAATAAAAAGATATAGGGACGGAATATATATAAGTAAATAACTCTTTTTCTTTTTCTTTTTTGTTTTATCATCTTCATTCATCAACTCGGAAACTTTGCCTTCTTTCCGAGTAAATGTGAACATGTCTTCTAAGTATCCAAGTAAGACTAAGGGTCTATGACTCCTATTCAAGTAGATTGAGTAAGGGTGGTACTCCTCACATACTCAGACTCTTTCCTTGCAGTGGCAGATCTATTATTTCACTGGGGCCAGGTGAAATACAATATATGTATATATATACACCATACCACAATGCATGCATTTAGAGGCTGTGTGGTTGCATAATGACACAAATAAAGTGTCTGTCTTTTTTGTTGGACTCAAAAGAATATGTGATTTTCTTTTGACAACTAATTATTTATATTAATAAAAACAATGCATACAACATATGTAGCAGTAAGAACCACAAGTAGTTTAAATGACACTTATGTGTGTGGTATCTCACAGAAGTCTCGAGTTCGAGTCTTCCCCATCCGGCCATCCCCCTTCTCGAGACTCCCCATCCCCTTCCCTTGCACTCAAAAAAAAAAAGAAAAAGAAACAAACAGGTGTAGCAACCCATACATGATGAAATTGATGATAGAGAATGATTTATTTGATCTTAATCTAGTCATTATTATTGTTTCCGAAATTAACATGATCTTCACGCAGCAGGAGACTGTGTGATTGCAACCACCATATCTAATGAAATGCAGGGTTGATCCACTGGCACCTGTAAAACCAAACCATTAAGAAAACAATGGCACCTGTTAGATCTACCATGTCCATGTCAGGCTCAGACTATGTGGAAGCTCTGTACCATCCTGAGTTTCTCACACACCGATTAATACCAAAAAAATGACCAAGTGCCAGTTTTTGACTTACAAAGTGGCCTGCTCCAAGAATCCAATAAAAGTGTAGATTTTTATATGACTTGGTGAATCCTTTTGTAATCATCTCCTCCCCACAATACAGAGGAGTCCTGTCCATACTCAAAAAGCTTTGAAGCCCTTCCCACCTAAAAAAAACATAGAACTTCTGATATAAAATACACTCTTTTTCTTCTAATTGCTTGGTATGAATTTGTGTCAAAAAAGAAAAGGAAGCTCAAACCTATACAGTTAGACTCTTACTTGAGTTTCTTAATCCAAGCTTCAGTCCCCCTTGTCGAAGAAGTAAGGTCAAGCTACAACAAATACAGAGAAACAATTCATTATATGTAAAGTTCAATGTGATAGCGATCCAATTATGCAAGTAAAATTATTATTTCAACCAGTCCCTTAAAACAACAAGTATTTTTAATTTTTTACTAAGTGGCTGAGTTCTCCAGTGGAAAAGGATCCAAGTATTTAAGGGCCTGTCCAGTACATATGGTGTCAGTAATTAATACTGGTTGAAAAGATACAAGAGACATACTTGCCCATTGTACACTGCCACATTGACCCCCTTCTGTAGGAGCTCGTCAACCTGCATTCAATAGATACGTAAATAAGCTAAATGCCTAAATTAAGATGGAAGATGGAACCACCCATGGATGAATTCTTCTCGTCAGAGAATCGGAATTCGACTCTCCATATATGTGTGTGTGTGTGTGTGTATTATACATATAAACTATGTGACTTGCCAAGCCAAAATACTTGAGGAAATCCAAATGCTCAGAATTTACATGGACTAAAGACATCAACGAAAAAAAATCTACGATAAGTTCGTTTAATATCTGCACATGACCTTCTGTCTCATTATCTTGGGTGGACTTGATTAATGAAACCCAAAAACTATATCTACCTTCCAACTACACACATTCACAAAATATTTGAATTGGTAATCCTAATCAGCTTCATTACCTCATTAATCCTTGATCTCATAAAGTCTCCAGCCAACACTGAGTTAACATCAAGAGCCTTCCTTACCCATCTGAAGAGACAGACAATTATCATTCAGATTCTAATCATAGATCAAAGATTAATTGAACTCTTTTTATTATTGGAACTCACATAACACTAGAGGGGATTATCTTAAGCTTCTTCCTAATTTCACCATTCATCAAGTTAACTATATCTTCGGGGCTAACAGAACTCAGGTATCTAGAGTATCTATTCATCGCAATTCTTGTAGATAATCCTCGTTCTACTGGAAACAACGGGTCCATTGACGAATCCAGAAGAAAATTGTAAAAATCCTGCAAAAGTATCCAGAAAAAAACAACTGACTTTAGTAATTGAATTTCAGCTACACCCATCGATGATATCAGGAAGAAAACACTGTGATAAAGAAAAAAACCATACCACATAGTCACTGCTAGATCTAATCACTGCAATAAGTTCATTCCAAGAATTCCTTGCATCAAGATAACGACCTTCGCTGATTTGCTGATTAATTTGCTGAGCCATGCTGTTTTTGCAAACAGAGGTTTCTTTTCTATTAGATGAATATGAATTTTAAACAAATTGTATGATTATAGACTAATATGCTCGAGAAGTGTAAATAAGGACCTATTCGATTTCTTTAAACCATTATTGTCAAGCCGCGAAACATCTTTGAGGAGGGGACCCCAAGATAACTGCATTCAGATTCCAAATTAGAACACTAATTCTCGAGAATATAACTCATATTTTTAACCCAACGTACCACCAAATCTCCAGGGGAAATCAGACTATTGCCCAATGCCACTCCTAATACAAGAGAAAAATTAAGAATGTCAACCGAATGTATAGAATTCCATTACTTTTAAGTTCATTTCACATTCCTTAGAACTTCTAGTTAAGCAATTACCTCCAAGTTTAAGCTCTAACTTGCCAGCTTCAATGGCTTTCAGGGCCGCTAATCCAAGAGTGACTGCAAACTTTCCTCCGTAAGACTCTGCTACAATATGCAAAGGACTCTTTTGTAGGCTCTCATTTCTGTTGAATATCTCCTCTAACAATTTAGTCATATCAATTGCAGCCTCTTCCTCAGTTTTCACGAGCAGCTCTGTGTCCTCCACATAGCTGTATCCAGTTCCAACTGGACTATCCTAAATTAGACCAAAACCCAACAATACTCCCAATTTGAATTCTCTTCGACAAGGAAAAATGGATTAAAAAGAAAGAAGAGGTCATTAACATACAACAAACAAGAGATCAGCTTTTTGCAACCAAGTTGAATTCCTTGGCTTTAAGTTGACATCCAGGGGCCCAATTTCCAGAAAATCCCCACAACCAATACCTGACGTGCCCTGTGTTTCGTCAAAAGAAAAAAAAAAGGAAAGAAAGAAAGAAAGGAAACAACATTAACTTTATGTGCTTATAATGAATCGTAAAGTGCTTTAATATCTAGGTTTCATTTGTGGAAGATGAAGAGAGTCACTAGCTACTTGATGTTTTTCATACACAAAAATTTAGCACTTACAGGTCCACCCTGCAACCAGAGAACGATTGGCCAGGGTTTGGGGGGTTCTTCAACTCTGTAAGGACTTCTATAGAACCACCAAAACAAATGCGCTTCTGCAAGCAAACAAATTCACAGAACACAAAAGACTAAAAACAATACATTTCAACCAAAATTCAATAGATCTAAGAATTGCAAATTGGGTTCTTATAAACGAAGAAAAGTCTTACTGGGTCTAACTTCGACATAACCCCACTCCTCCAATCCATCCTCGGTTCTCCCAGTTCTTCTGCTGGATGTTCCTCCATTACACGGAAAGACAAAGAAAAGAAGAGACAGAACAAAAAATACACGGAACGCCTCCATCCAAAAAGACACTTTCAGAGAACGAACAAGCCACTCAGTGAAGAGGAGTGAGTGTATTTCACTCGGTACTTTTGACATACTAGGTCGCGTATTAAAGATGATGACTATTTACCTCGCTTATCCAACTAAATATATCCCATTCTAAAGTGGACGCTGTGTCCCATCCAAAATATCTCCGACGTTGCCCGACACTAGCTACGTATATTAATAAAACAATGGATACAATGAAGTAAAGACCAACAAATTTACTCAACAAAGGGGAGAGAAAGACACAGGGAATCCAAAATACCAAATAGAGTTGCTGCCCTTTTCGCTCGATAGGTCACCGAAAATTGGGTTTGAACATATCAAATGGAAGAAACTCTAGTTGACAGATTGTATAGATTGAGACCATTTCAGGGTCAAACACACGTAATCTAGTTCCATTGGAGAAAGGAATAGAAACCTGAGGTTGCACCGCTCCTCCTCTTTCTTTAGGGCGGGCTTGGATAGTTGGATTGATGGGTCTGCTAGTGGTTGTATTGATGTTTTAGAGAGTTAAGTGAGTAGGGTTAAGGAGGGAGGAGTAACTTCAACTTATTTTGTAAAACATGTTCCTCAATCCTCATAGATAATCACATATTATAGAACAATAAAGAGAATCAATAGAAAAGATAGAAGAAGAACACAAAGATTTATAAAGTTTGATAATATACCTACGTCTTCGGGGTTTGCAATTGTTTTCAGAAATTGCTTAATACATTCGGCTAGGGTTCTCAACCCTTATATATCAACTACCTAGGTACCCAAAAAATACCTCATACAAAAATAATCAATCCACACCAGTAATACTTTTCTCAGACCTTTTAGATATTAGATAATACTTCTAATATGAACCATTATTTAACAACTTGGAGATTAAAATTTGATTTTAAATGTGACTTATGTGAAATCTTTGTTATTTTTTAACCACTACGATCAACAATTAACCACTACGATCAACAATTCCATGAACTGGATTGTAGGAGAGACAGTTAAGTAAGGTAAACGAGAGGGAAGTTTTTCCTTACTTAACTCTCCAACCCTACATTTATAATCTCTCAATTTGAGGGATTTGTGAGGTGATAGAAAAGTTTGATCATTATTTTCAAAATTATCCATAAAATTTTTCACTCATTCCAATTTTAATAAGAGTGTTTTTGTAACTAACACTCAACAACTCCCATAAATCACTCTACTCTGCATTTTTCAATTCAAACAAAACCTTAGTATTCAGAAGTTTGTGGTGTTGTCTTAGAGTGTGTTTGGATTGAGGGATTTGGGGGGAGGGGAGGGGAAGGGAGGGGAGGGAAGAGAGGGGAAGGGCGACTATTTTTCTCTCCCCCATGTTTGGGTAGATAAAAAAAAAGAAGGAACGAAAATTTGTTTAATTTACTAATTTATCCTTATTTTTATGTTAAACTATTATGTACAAGGGTAAAATAGATATTTTACTTACAAATGGCTTAATTAGTAATCCCTTCCCTCCAAATGACTCCATTTTGGAGAGAAAGAATTTTGACAAAATTTAATGAAATCTTCCTCCCAAATCTCCTCAAATCCCTCCCCTTAATTTTTAATAAACTATCCAAACAAGGGAATTGGAAGGAAACTCTATTTCCCTTCCTTTCTCTTCCCTCCAAATCTCTCAATCCAAACACACTCTTAGGACCAACGACCAGTGAGGTGGTTGGTTGAGATTTGATATTTATGACAGCAATGAGGCCCACTTAAGGTGAGCCTATCAATATGTGGCCCATATGACCTAAAATAGGCCCACAAATCATGTAATGGTCTGGCACATGGTTTCGTCAAGTGGGCATGAGAAGTCCAGTTGGCCTTATTCATCTGTCCTGATCGGTCGAGAAAGTATTTCATTTTACTTTCATTTTTGTTCCAATTAAAAAAAGAATCAGAGGAACCAAAACAACTCAAATCTGATACTATTTCACAAGACAATGAGAATATATCCATTTGCCTGTACATATCTTTGTAACTTTAACTCTGTTGAATGTTTGGTGATCACTTATGTGCAATTTCTCATCAATATTGTTCGTTTGGGGCCGAAGGTCCGCACGACTTTATTATTCTTGAGTCGTCGTCATTGATTCCTAAGCCCATAAAACGCTTTGGTTGTGTGAGAAGGGCTCAGTTGGGTTACGTCAATTCGATGTGGGATTACAAGTCTTGTAACACCATACAATTACCAGGCCCAGACCCTGAAGACTGCCTTTAGTGGTTAATCTTCAATTGTTGTTTACAATTGCAAATAAAATGGTGATGAGAAAAGAGTATGGAAGCTAATATTTCTTGTAAAACAACCAGCCGTAACTGTGCGTACATATGCTGTGCTCTATATAGTCAAACACTCAAGACTCTATTGCTTGTAAAAATTAATATCATTCTCCCCCTTGTTTTAGGCGAGAGACTGTGTGATTGCACCCACCATGTTCAATGCAATGCAGGGTTGATCCACTGGCACCTGCAAAACCAACGAACATAGAAAACAATGGCAGATGAGTGAAATTTTTTGAAATCAGCACCCTCGTATCCGAGGTCAAGAATTCGATTCTAAGTTGGCGTCATTATTTTTATGTGGTTTGCGCCGTGCCTTCACCAAATTAACCTTTTGGACGGGTTTGCGTAGAACTAGTCCAGTCGGCGTTGGGCTCAATCGGTTAGCAAAAAAAAAAGAAGAGGACTGTTTTGATGAGATGTTGCCAGTTTTGACTTACAAAGTGGCCTGCTCCAAGAATCCAATAAAAGTGTAGGTTTTTGTATGACTTGGTGAATCCTTTTGTAATCTTCTCTTTGCCACAAAACAGGGGAGTCCTTTCCATTTTCAAAAAGCTTTCAAGCCCTTCCCACCTAAGGAAGCACATAATAAAATTAGATATAAAAATCACATTTATTCTTCAAAAAATAATCTATGTCTGCTAGGATAATCTTACTTGAGTTTCTCAATCCAAGCTTCAGTCCCCATGGTTGAACAAATAACATCAAGCTATATAAAACAGACAAACACAGATATTGCATTATGTGAAAACAGAGAGAGGCAGAGAAAAACCAAGAAGAAGAAGAAGGAAGTCATACTTGTCCATTGTACACTGACACACTGACCCCCTTATTTAGGAGCTCATCAACCTGCATTAAATAGATAAAATAAACAAGTGAGTTAAATATTCTTATACTCAAGAGAACATATATGGATATTATGGTGTAAAAGATAAGGAATATGACATAGAAGAAGTAACTTCCAGGAAGCTAGGTTCTTATAACGTAGTGAGCGGGGTCACAAGTCTTTACAGTGTTCTAAATCTCACATGCCGAGAATACTTGAATATGTGAGGTGCAAAATATAATAGGTAAAATCTCCTCTGAACGTGTTTTCCTAGCCAAAGGGCTCTTGAGAAGCAAAACCGTACGGACTAACATGGGCATGCCCAAAACGGATAATGTGTCGAAATGACTCTCATTTTCTTAAGTGGGTTGGATTAATGAAGCCAAACACTAACGTCATTCCAACTAAACATTCACAAAAATATTTGAATTTGCTATGCTAATCAACTTCATTACCTCATTAATTCTTGGTCTCATAAAATCCCCTGCCATTGCTGAGAAAACAAAATTTGCTTGCCCTCCCCATCTGCGAAGACAAAGACAATACTTTAATCAATGATCAAGAACTAGCTTGATTTTTTTTTGTGAATGAAAATAATTGATGGAAAATCAAACAAAGAACTCACGTTACATTAGGTGGGATTATCTTCAGCTTCTTCCTAATTTCACCATCCATCAAGCTATCCAAATCTCCAACCAGACCGGCCCCTCCAGGGAAAGCCCTCAGTGAACTCAAATATCTTGAGTATCTCTTCATCGACATTCCTTGCGATAATTCTGTTGTTGTTACAGACCCTGAACTTTCCCCAGAATTCAGAAGAAAATTGTAAATATCCTGCAAATTATCCACAAAACAATTAACTTCACTTGTGTTTTTTTTTTTAAACAGAGAAGGGGGATTCGAACACTGGTCAGTTGAAATTAAGCAATAATACCACAAACTATGAAAGCAATAATACCACATGGTTGCTGCTTGAGCTAATAACTCCCTCAAGTTTACTCCAAGAATTTGTTGCATCGACGTAACGACCTTTGCTGATTTGCTGCTTAATTTTCCGAGCTAGGCTGTTTGTTCAAGGCTTCTGTCAGATGACTTTCAATGTGACACAAACTATGATCATAATTTTGTATAGGAAGAGTGAAATGTGAACCTATTTGATTTCCTAACACCACTGTTGTCAAGCCGCGACACATCTTTGAGAAGGGGACCCCAAGAAAACTGCATTCAGATTCTAAAACTCATAAACTGATGCTTGAGAGCAAATTATCGAAAATGCAAAGGATCCCAGCTATCCCAAATGCTGAGATAAACGCACATGATCAATATGAAATCGTGTATATCCATCCAAACATTTGGGATAGTTGGAACAAAAAACAATGGATCCGTAAGATTACTGGCAAATTATAACTCATATTTTGAACGCTTCATACCACAAAATCTTCAGGAGAAATCCAACTATCCCCCAATGCTACTCCTAGAAACAAAGAAACATAAAGAATTATAGCACAAGATTTCTCGTATGTCCTAATCAAATCTTATGTTCGCACTCTTGATATTTCTATTTAAAGCAATTACCTCCAAGTTTAAGCTTTAGCTTGCCAGTTTCGATGGCTTTCAGTGCCGATAATCCGAGAGTAATTGCAAACTTTCCTCCATAAGACTCTGCCACAATGTAGAGAGGACTCTTTTGTAAACTCTCGTTTGTGTTGAATAATTCCTCCAACAATTTGGTCAAATCAGTTGCAGCTTCTTCGTCCGTTTTGACAATCAAATTTGAGTCCTCCGCAAAACTGTATCCTGTTCCCACTGGATTATCCTACATTATGCCCAACAAAAAAAAAATCAGATTAACACCAACATAAATTCACAATTTTTTGCCTTCTAGACAGCCCATTAAACCCAAACACGGGCATGCGTAAACCTGCAAGACATATTAGTTGGATCGAGGCTAAGCGCAAACCACTTAGAAATAGCGGCATTAGCTTAGAATTTAACTCCCGACCTCGGGCGTGATAAATTCACAATTTTAGTTCTTAATAACGGAAAAAAAAAACATTGGTGTATTGGGTTGACATACCACAAATAAAAGATCAGCCTTTCGTAACCAAGTTGAATTCCTTGGTTTTAAACTGGTGTCCAGAGGCCCAATTTCCTCAAAATTTCCTATACCAACACCTGATGCACCCTGTTTTTTTTGTTTTTGTCAAAAACAATGAAAGTTGGTAATGAATTACAAAGTTGTTTTAATTTCTGGTTTCTTTCATGGAGGATGAAAAGAATCATAATTTCATCTACAAAATGTAAGTACTTACAGGTCCACCCTGCAACCAGAGGATGATTGGCCAGGGTTTGGAGGGATCTTCAACTCTGTTTGGACTTCTGTATAGCCACCAAAACATGTGTGCTTCTGCAACACAGATTCAAAGACACAAAGATCAAAACAATTTCACCCAAAAACAAACCTTTTAATAAATCTAAGAAATAGAAATTGGGTAATATAAATAAATGCTTAGTTGCTTACTGGGTCTAACTTCAACATAACCCCACTCCTCCAATCCATCTTCGGTACTCTCATGTCTTCTGGCTATTCCTCCATGAGACAGAGCGACACAGAAAAGAAGGGTCAGAATAAAACATACAGGGAAGGTCTCCATCCCAAAAAAACAAAACACAGACACAAAGCCACTTCCACAGAAGAATGAATGAACAAATCATGCAGTAAAGTAGACTCTATTTATAGATATATATATATATATATATATATATATATATACATGCACTAAACACAGAAGAAATCAAACTATTCATTAGGATAGACTGTTAAATAATGAAGAAAAAAACTTAACATCCTTCAGTACCAAAACAAAAAATCAAGCAAAGTGACAATGGCATTGTCATCAAACGTGGCATTTTACGATTTGTCGTCGGAATCAAATGCATAAGAAAGCTTTGTTTAAAGTAAAAAAACTAACGATAATTAGAAAAATTTTAAAAAATTCTGTGCCTGCTCTTTGTTCCGTTTGTTGGAATTTTGAATAATTGGTTGTGATTATCTTTCATATGACAAAGAAAGGCTGGCTTGATTTCTTTTAATTCTTTGAGAGCTATGAGAGGAGTGAGTGAATGACAAGGCCAGTTCTAGTCACTTTGGTGGCACCGTAAAGTGGTTTGTAACCCAGCCATGCATTTTAAATCTTTTGCCGTCTGTTTCTCCGCCTCCAAAATATGCCTGCATGCCGACCAAGGCATAGGCATACCTTGTGGCTTGTACCCATAAATTGCCAGGCTAGCTTTGTATGTGGGTCCTGACACATTGAGGCCCATTTATGATAAGGGCAAATGCAATGGAATTTAGGTTGCTGGGCCAACATTTTTATTGGCCCGGTCCCACCTCTATTACACAAAAAGTCAAGTCAGCCACATCAGCAAAACACAAATTTCTATACACTTTTTCTTCCCACACACTTTATCTTTCCACCCAACCCAACAACATTCTATTCCTCCATATTATCCACAACAAAACTACACCAAAACATCAAATATCAATACATCCACATCAGCAAAACACTTATCCCAATATAGCCACATAAGCAAAACACATTTTACAATACAACCACATCAGCAAAAGGCAACATCTTTGTTGGCCCAATACCACTTCACCATTGCATTTGCCCTAAGCCTTGGGAATTGAGATATTGTTCAGTGAACTATTCATGGGCTTTTGTGGGCCTTGGACGGCAGTAATTGATAAAGAGAGAATTGATCCATATCTCATTGTCATCACCATGGACAAAAAAAACTTAAAACTGAAATTTCACTTTAAAATAGTAATTACGATATTGTTTTTTCTAAATAAAGTTAAAAAATTAAGCTAAAAATTAAAAATTAGTACCCTCGATCCCCAGGTTGCTCCATTTGCGCTAGCTTCTTCATCCTCACATAAAGGAATCTACCCAATATTAGTTGATCAAACAAAGGAAGGTTAATTACATGGCGTTTACTTGGAGCATCCACATTTGACATTTCTTTGGGTTATCGTTTTCTTTTTATATATCTATGTATGTATATGTGTTTGCATGTTCAAGAGAAATATTTTAATTTCCATTCACTTTCTTTATTTACAAAATTCTTAGATTTATCATTTATAGGCCAATGCGAGTTTATCTTCATTACATCATTCTAATTAAATATTAAAACAATCTGACATCAACAATTCTAGGAGCTATAATATAAGATTAATACACATTTAGGCTCTCCTAGTACTGTACACACATATATATACACACGAACACTCGTAAATGTATGGGCGTCAATTGTTTTACAGCAGTTAGCCCCACAAGTCAAAAAACCTTTTTCAGTTTTGTTTTTAGGCAAAAAAATCGTGCGTGCTTAAATTTACGGGCGTCAATTGTTTTAGGCCCCACCGGTACTCTCACATAGAGTGATGCCCGTAAAAAAGTTACGGGCGCCTGTATTGAAGCCTTACTATATATATATTATAAAAATCAATATATCAATATGTATGTCAAATTTTTGTTTAATTTATTTTTGGGTGTGTAAATAGTTTTTTTTTTATTAAAATAAAATAATCTGACCCGACAAACAAAGCCTAATCACTGATTTCATTTAGAATGGCTTAGAAAGAGGCAAAGAAGAACCAAAAACCTGTTATAAATACAAATATCTCACATTGGTCAGGTGAGAGTCATCGTGTAATTTATAAATGTGATCTGAATTACTCTTAATAATAGTAGAGGACCCTTTTTAAAGACAAAATCTCTATACATTTGGATTGGACTAAAATTCTTTCTCACATCTTTCTTCTACTTCTCATCCCCTCAATTTCTCCAAAAATATAACAAATATTTTATTATAACTCCAAACAAACCTTCTTTGTTAATCTCTCTCAATCCAACCGTCCAAAAGCCACTTTAACCTAACACCCCTTGATCTGAACCGTTACACTTTAATTATATATATCACATTTTTATTCCTCCCAATTGTCCTTTTGCTCCCCCATTATTGTTATGTTGATGAATTTTATTTTTCTTTAATCCCTCATCTCTCTCTCTCTCTCCCCGCCCCCCACCCTCATCCTCGCCCCCCTCCTCTCGCTCCGTCCGTGGATTCTCCATTAGACCATTATTCAACGTTGATAATGGTACTGCCAGGACACTAAGTGATTGTGCTCTTTTTGTTCCATAAAAAAATTGAATGTCAAGATATATATACATACACTATACACATTGATTTTTATTTATTTTCTTGACCCACTTCGTTTTGTTTTGATTTTCTTTGGCCTGGCTGTAATCCAAACAGGACCAAGTGCAACTGGTGGTGCCACAATGGCTCGAATCTCTGTTGTCAACATCGTTCTTCACCGTTTGCCCTAGACACCAAGATTCACCAAAGAACGAATGCAACATGTATTGCCCTGACTGCAAAAACGGCGCGTTTTGCTGCTTCTGCCGGTCATCGCGACACAAAGATCATCCAGTCATTCAAGTATACGTAGAGTTATTTGACTCTTCAATCTTATTTTTCTTCTTGAACATGCATTTTTCTGATAATTAAATGGGTTATGTGTGCAGATCAGACGGTTGTCGTATCACGATGTGGTTAGGGTTGATGAGATTCAAAAGGTGTTGGACATCACTGGAGTTCAAACTTATGTGATAAACAGTGCGAGAGTTTTGTTTTTGAACGAAAGACCACAACCCAAGAGCAATAGCAGTAAAGGAGTCTCTCATGTCTGCGAAATATGTGGGAGAGGTCTCTTGGATCTCCTCCGTTTCTGTTCTTTGGGATGCAAGGTTAGATTTCGATTCCCCCACATTATTATTATTTTTAATTATATCAAAATGTGCTTTTATAAATATACATATATATGGTTTATATATCTTTTTGTCAATCGATCATCGAAATTGTCTTTAATTAGGGTTTGTTTGATGTGCTTGTTTTCTATGTATTTTTCAGAAAATAACCCCGAAAACACAAAAATAACCCTGAAAACACATTCGTTTGCCAATTTAAAAAAACATGAGAAACAAAAAGTAGCTAAAATCACTTGAGAATAGAAATTTTTTTCTGAAAAATGAAAAATGAAAAATAAAAAATAAAAAACAAATCAAACGGACTCTTAAAATTTGCTAGCTTGTTTTTTTTTCCTCTTAAAATTCACGATCGATGAGCTAGCTTTGTGTTTGAATTTGATTAGTTAGTCGGAATCAAGAAAAGTAAAGGTGGTGCAACCTTTATGTTGAGTGAGAAGAATGTTGAGGAGGAAGGAACGGCTGCGAAGGGAAGAAGAAGAAGATTGTTGTTGACATCATCAAAAGAAGAAGAATTGCGTGAAGAGATAAGGTACTCATCAAGCACGCCTCCTCCAACTCATACCAATTCAAGGAGAAGAAAAGGCATACCTCATAGGGCACCTTTTGGATCCTAATAATAATAATAATAATAATATCGATATGAAAACAGTTTCATATCGATGTAAATAACAGCTCATCTTCCATTCATAGTTGAATGCATATATGATTTCATTAAACGTGCAAAATACATATATACAAGCATATGTATGGTTGTATACTTACTTGCATAGAAGTTATGGTCAAATTAGGCACAATTTTTTTTTCCCTTCTTTGGAATAAATGCTCTTTCCATGCTGTTTGCTGACCTGGGTCATGAAAACTGATGGGTTAGGAATAATTATGTTTTATTAGCTCGCAATGCATGAATGACAACTCTCTGCTTGTGTTTATGTTATTAACATATAATGGAAATGACGTGACAAAATTTGAGAGCAATATATATAAGAGTATTTGCACCAATTTACGTTTAAAAAATAATAATACTCTCTCTCTCTCTCTTGTCTCATCCTCTCTCCTCTACTACTCTCCTACTCAAAACCACTGAATTTACATCCACAGCCATGGAAGTTTAGTTCACTAGCAGCTCGCTATCTTCAACTGTCGACAGCTTTCTGGATGGACTAACTGATGATACCAAAATGACCTCTTCTTAAAATTCGTTACATGTCTTAATTAACACTTGGTGCAAAGGGTGACCCTAGGACGAGCATCCAACAAGACAAGGAGGAGAGCTCCTCGGCAAGACCGAAGAGCCACCCTTGGTGTCTCATCTGAGCACACATGCTCACTATCCCGAAGAGCTACCTATGGTGTGCCATCCGAACACACATATATGCTCATTATTCTAAAGACCAAAAGTTTACAAGAGGACCAAGAGTCGACGAGAGGACAAAGAGTCCCTAAGAGCATACAAATAGGGAGAGAAGAAGAGCACCTCGGCATGATTGAGGAGCCTCCCTTAAAATCCCCACCAAGCATGTATGCTTGGTATGAAGAGCACGCCCACTATCAAGGGCTCATAAATATATCAGTTACAAGTGGAGTAAATGTTGAGTCCACTAACCAACGTTCTCACCCACGATCTGAACAGTTCTCAACAGTTAATGCGAAGAGACCTATGATCTCTCATAACTAACATCTCCAATTTGAGACCCAAGAACCCAATTTGAGAGAGAGAGATTCGTATAAGAGAGGAGAGAGAGGAGAGATGTCAGAAGAGAGAGGTGACAAAAAAAATGATTTTTATTTTAATACCATGTTTTAATTTGAAAAAATTGAGAAGAATGAAAAAAAACAAGTAAGGATATGAGAGAGGTGTGACACATTACATTACACTTTTATATTTTCTCCAACAATCTTATTCTCTACCATTGGATGAGAATCGTATGTAATCATAGATTTTGGAGAATTACAAAGTTTCCTCATCCGATCTACACCTAGACTAGACTACTGGATATATGGGCCACCAGAAGTTTGTTCAGGCCGCATTATAGCCTTAAAGGCTGCAGGACCCTTCAATTTATGGGCCTCGTATCGTTTACTTTTTGACAGCCCAATTTAGTGTAGACCTTGGGCCGTATCTATGACCCAGTTTACGTTCCACGGGAAGCTCTCCTTTCAGAGCCCACACATATTTACGACCGTTTGCATTTGTTCTTGTTCTTCGATCATTTGATTTCTGGGCATGCTAGAATCCTCGGCATACTATTAAACAATATACTCCAGAAATCTCTTACCGTCTTCATTTTTAAGATTTAACCCACGTAGCCCTTATTGGTAAATTCAATCGACACCTGTTACTCCACTTGTCTAATTCCCAGTAACTCACCTCTTACATATATATATATACCTTCACAAATCTACTTACTTAATTCCTCATTATCCAAAATCATTTTACAGAAATCATAACCGCAACGAACAGCTGGGGAACAGAGAGTAAAGAAGAGGCAGAAGAAATGGCTCCAAAGAAGGCAAAGAAGGTGATTGTGGAGAGAACTAAGAAGGAGGTTGTGAAAGAAACTGTTGTTGCTTTATTTCAAAGCAGCCAAGAAGAGCAGACCCAAGATGAAGCAGAGGAGGATGTTGTTGAAGAACATCCTTTTAGGACCATTCCTGTTCAAGGGAATACACAAGAGGAAGATCATGATGTTCAAGTTACTATAGAAATGCCTAACAAGCCTCCCATTACAAGGTCTCAATCAAAGAAACAAAAAGAAGATCAGGAACAGAGCAAGACCAAGGAAACAGAACAGACTGGACAGGATACCCAACACGATACCGTTTCAATGGAGACGCCAAATAATAGTGAAGAGAAGGATAGCATGACCCGGGAAACAGAAGAGACTGCTGAGGATACCCAAAACGATGCCGTTTCAATGGAGGAGGCAAAGGTAACAAGTCTTCAGCAAGAAGAAGAAAAACAGAGTGAGACCCAGGAAACAGAAGAGACCGCTGAGGATACCCAAAACGATGACGTTTCAATGGGAATGGGGAAGGCAAAGGTAGCAAGTGTTCAGCAAGAAGAAGAAAAACAGAGTGAGACCCAGGAAACAGAACAGGCTGCAGAGGAAACTCAAAACGATATCGTTTCAATGGGGAAACAAAAGGAATCGACACCCACAACTCTTCAAAAGGAAGAAGAAAAACAGAGCAAGACACAAGAAAGGAAGGAGGGTGAAAAGACAGACAAGCCCCAAGAAGGGAAGGAGAACAGAAGAAAAAGGAAGACGAGAAGAACGCAGATATTGTGGGCAGCCAAGGATACAGAAGGTATGTGTTTAAGGTACTGAAGCAAGTTCATCCTGAAGTGATGATTTCATCTAAAGCAATGACAGTGATCAATGGAATGATGAATGATATGTTCGAACGAATTTCTGATGAGGCAGCTAGACTATCCAAGTATACCCACAAAAAGACTCTGTCTTCAAGGGAGATTCAAGGGGCAGTGAAGCTGATCTTGCCTGGAGAGTTGGGGAAGCATGCCATTTCTGAGGGTGGTAAAGCTGTCAATAATTATACCTCCTATGACGCTAGAAAGTCCAAGTCTTAGCACCCATATTTGGATATATTGTATCGGGTGATGTTAGTTTGGTAGTTTAATTTCGTTCTTGCTCCTTAGATTTTGATTTTATGTTATTTTCTCAACTTTAGAGGGGCAAGATAGGCGTGGTTTTGGCATCCTCTGTTGACCTTATCTTGCATGTTTCTTACTTTCCTGTTCTTTGGTTATGTGTAAATCATCATCGGACTAACGATCGCATAGTTCTCTGTTTTTTCTTTATGCA
Source organism: Tripterygium wilfordii (assembly GCF_013401445.1). Taxonomy (NCBI): domain Eukaryota; kingdom Viridiplantae; phylum Streptophyta; class Magnoliopsida; order Celastrales; family Celastraceae; genus Tripterygium; species Tripterygium wilfordii. Next base: position 11,457,021 of record NC_052253.1, on the reverse strand, counting down.
AATGCTTTCCATCGACGTGGTTTAATCACGAATCCGTAATGAGGATCTCTACATATAGCATGGTAAACGGGATAAGCCACGCAGTTTGAAACTAATTTTTCTTCTAGGCAGTCGGCCATACTAGTTTGACGAATGAATCTGTATTGATGGTAGCCCCCATAACCTGCTTTAATTATCTCTGCGATGCATAGCTAATGTACAAGATTCTCTGTGTTGAGAAGATGATGGGACATAAATGCGAAAATTGTAGCATGTTAGAGAACTGAATGAATGGTTTTATGCTATCCAGTTTACTAATCAAACATCTGAAACATTATCCAATGCCAACCTCTTTGATGACGTTCAAAACTGTGTTCCAACCTCTTTGATAACGTTTCAAAACTACGTTCGGCTTTGATGACGTATCAAGCGTTAGTATTGATGTTAGGAATTATTTTTGTTGAGGACCATATGCACAGAAGAATACATAAGCTATTGGGGCCTTCGAGGGTGTGTTTGGGACTTCGGGAGATTTCTATAACGTTAAACTTTGTAATTATCTTGTTGTTCGGTGTTCAGAGCTCTCTCCTCCTATCGCTAATAATAATCAAGATAGTTGTATCCCATTTATATGAGTCAAATGTGTTATGGTTTTGATAGGAATATATTTCTTCTCTGACGTAATTATAGGAAAGTTAGTCATATCCTGATTCATTTCTTAAATAGAGTCGGTCTTCTTTAGGACATTTAGGTATTTCACTGAAGGGAGCTCTTTGGTCTTGTCGAGATGCTCTCCTTCTCTCGTGGATCTCATGCACAACTAATGTACAATACTCTCTCTTTGAGAAGATGACAGGAATATAAATGCAAAAATTGTAACATATTAGGGAAATATATGAATGGTTTTATGCTATCCGTCTAATTCAAATATCTTACATGTTATGCCATCCAAACTCCATTCACGACTCTAAATGGGCCCTTCAAAGTGACGAAGATGGCACTGAAAACATATTGTTTTGTCGACTTCTTGGAATTCCATTTTCAAATAGATTAATATATTGATTTGGATATGACTACCACCAGAATCTTTTCTTTTTTTTTGATAAGCAGATGATTTTTTTTTTAAATAGCCCAAAGAAATATGATTTTCATAATCAAATTTTAAACACACATAAACACACATATGATATATGTCTTATTCAATCGATTGACAATAAAGTCACTTGTCGTCAAGAATTATTTTCACTGTTTATGTGCAAAGTGTGTAGAACCACCCGTATTGTTCCTATCTTTTTGGCTGGTTATAGAATCGATCAAGTGGGCCTCAACTCAACTTCTCATCTACAGTTTCGATGGACTTTCTATTCGGTGGGTTAACGTGGAAGAATTTGGTCTCTCACTCTCTCGTCACCGAAGCTAAATACCTGAGACTTATCAGTTGTGAGCGCGGATACCGAGGCTGCTAGCGGTTTTGTCCGTCACAGTCAGAGGAATAGTGCATCACCCGCCCCTTGTGTTCACACGCGAATATAAGCAAACACCTTGTCTGCATATTTTTCTATCATTTCAATCCCTTCCCTCCTAAAAAGGTCCCACCGATAACCTTATCCTCTATATTTTTCTATTGACATTCACTCTCCTATGAAGGAATATAAACAAACACCTTCTGTGCGTATATTATATCATTCTATTTAAAGGCTTAGTTCTCCGCTGTAAACTCTTCACATCTGGTGTGGATGTGAATTTCCAGTCCGTTTCTAATGAAATCCCACAACCGGAAACTGCAAGCATACAACGATGGAGTCTATGCCATCCCTTCTTTGTCCGCCGTTCACAACCTCCCATCCTCTCCATCACCACCATCCAGAGAGCCCATTTTCATACAATCAGCTCCACCGCCACAACAACAATACCAACAACCAATCACTGCTTTCGATTCCTCCATGGTCCTCACCGTCCTAGTCCTCCTTACTGCTTTATTCTTCATGGGCTTTTTCTCAATTTACATCCGTCGATTCTCCGACGATCATACTCCGATCAACAATTCACGTTACCACCGCCGACGACCTCAGAATCCACCCCCTTTAATTCAGTGCGTCAAGGGCTTGACCCGGAAATCGTACGGTCGCTGCCGTTGTATTATTACCATGAGGACGCCAAGTACCAGATTGATTGTGCGATATGTCTCGGGGAGCTGGAAGAGCAAGAGGTCGTTAAAATGATTCCGTACTGTAAGCACGTCTTCCACGTGGAGTGCATTGACAGATGGCTTAGTATGCACGCCACGTGTCCGGTTTGTAGGGGCACCCGGTTTTACGAGGCGGAGTGCAGTGGTGGCAGTTGTTTTCTTTTGGTTGTCGATCGTGTGGCGGAGGAGGCAACGGTTGATCACGGTGGAAGCGAGTTGCATGGGGGATCAACAGTTCGGAATGCGGACACAAGTGATCATGTAACAAGGGAAGGGGCATCAATGGGTATTAGGAGGTCTAGTAGTTGTACAGTTTTAACTGATAGGGCGTCGCTGCAGAGAAGTTCGAGCCTCTTATTAGTGTGAAAACTGATGAACATTATTTACACTCCATTTTTTTACTAAGTACACCTTATTAATTCTTTAAAAACACATTAGAGTGAAGTGTACTTAGTAAAAAATGAGGTGCAAATAATGTTCATATGACAAAAACTGAAAGACATTGTAGATAATTAGATATGTACGTACTTTTTTTCTTTCGAAAAGAAAAAAAGATTAGTTACAATGTTCATTATTCTCGCAAGGAAAAAGAATAAATAAGTCGTCTGGTTAATATCCCACATATATATAGGAAAATAGACTACCTGGTGGGATGGACAGGCATCCACAGGAATTCTAAATCATAATCCACCATTTTTCCCTATTTCTTTCTCTCTTCCACCGACCATTGGATTACAAGATGCAATAAGCACGGATTACCTCAACCACCGGTGCCTCACACATTGGACACTTCCCCACACATTGGACCAACTCATTGGCACATTTTGAACATGTGCACATGTGCCCACATCTGCAACAATAATACAAAGGAACATTACATGAGCAAAATCCGATAGCGCATCTGCATATGCCTAAAATCTATTTCTTGTCCAGTTCAAAAAATTCAGTAAAAATTCACCTGTACAGTAAAGAATCAATCTTGCTATCAGAACATATGCAGCAAATCCCTTTCCTCACATGATCCCATTTAGATCCATCCTCTGGCAAGCCATTTTCACAGATCCCTGAAAGAGAGAGAACATATAGTGCTTTCCCGATAAGATATTTTGTACAAGCCGCTCATAATTTGGCAGAAAAGCAAATGATAAAGCACAATAAGTAAGTGCGGGGAAAGAAAGCTAATTAAAATTAAAGACTGACGTGTAGAACCAGATGATCGATTCAGGGCAGCAGAAACTTCCTGTCTAATTGATCGCTGCAACTCAAGTTGCATATCCATGCAAGATTCAAGCATCCTCTGCATGTTATTCATCCTCTGCTGTAGCCTAGCCATGTCAAACCTGAAGTCATTAACGATGTCCCACTCCTGCAACAATTGCAAAAACATGTTGAACTTTACTGAAAAATTATACCGCTATTACAGCAAGATGCTAAATTCAGAGTTTTGAAAAGGCCAAGAAAAAAAATAAAGAGAGATAATAGTTTCTCTAATGAAAATCTGTTATTTTAAGAATCTTTAAAGACTTCTCCATTTTCCTTTCCACCTTAATTTATGAAGAAATTGACAAAGAGATGCAATAATTTACCTTTAATAGAATGATTTAAACAAAAGTAAGTTCCAGAAACATATCCAATCTGGATAATAAATGGCAAAAATATACATACAATTCCCAAACGATGGTGCACGTCATGCTGTGGCCAACTATAGTCCTGCTGCTCCTCGACCCAGATCTGGTGAACAGGAGATACATGTGGGGGAGGTAGAGGGGGTGGAGTGGGAGGGCTCCCAACAGCATCACCCCTGCCTTCATTCTGATCTCCCATCTGCCGCTCCAGATCTTGTTCAGCTGATGAGGCAGCAGTAGAAGTTACTTCCCATTCGAAAGGAGCATGGCTTTGCCTTTCAACATATGATTGTATTAATTGGTCAAGACTCTCACGGAATCCACTACGAAGAAGTGTAGATACGCTTCTCCTACAAAATTAATTAAAAGTTCCATTTGAAGTAGATCGCAAAAGTGCCAAAATAATATGACCTGTAGTTATAAACTGCATACCTAGTTAGTAGTTCCCGGATTTCTGCACTGTAAACATTACCATCATCAGGTAGATAAGACGTGTCAACTCCTCCATTTGGGACAGTCTCATCAGACCAATTCTGCATGGCCTCTTGATATTCACCATCCACACGCCACACTTCAGATGCTTGCTGCATACGATCGTGTTCCGTGTCTTCATTTCCCAAAAAAAATTGGGACAATCCATTGGTGGTTTCCTGCTGCTGTCCATCCACATTATCCCCAGTACCACCTCTGGGTTCATTAGATCCAAATATGTTTCCTACAACAGTTTCCAAAAATTGATCATGCTCTACTAAGGCAGAAGATTCAAGCTGATTTGAATCTTCATTATTGTTGCTTTCCACACTGTCCGAATGATCTGATAAAATTGAGCCAGAATAATCCTCCCTATTTTGGTGAGATCGATAAGAGACTACTTCGCTGGGTTGCTCGAGGTCTCCTTCATTTCTGAAACTTTCTGGGGATGATTCGCTATTAGGACATTCCTGCCAGTTTCTTTCTTCTTGCTCATTAACATCACCCCGTTCCAAACCCAAAACAGAGGCCGATTGTTGCATGTTTCTAACATCACTCTCTGAAACTTGTTCAGACAACTCCAAGCAACTAGTAGCTTCCTGTGAACTTTTTTCTTCGAGAATGTTGCCTTCAATGTTAGTTCTACCATTAGATAACCCATGGTTCTCAGTTTCCTCATTATTGGAATCAAATTGTCCATGAAGTTCATCCGCGAGTTCCAGTGAATTAATTTCGTTGTTCTGTTCGTTTCTATTGCCATAAACGTCAATGTTAGATGAAGTATCAGAGAGGTTGCAACTCGCTTGATCAAAAGACTGGTCCAACCTAGATAGAAATCCATCCCTGATTCGAAAAATCAATATATATAAGTTACACTAAAAGCAGAAATTACCGTAGTAACTTAGTAAGTTAGTGAATGGCACTTCAATAAACAGTGTTGTGGCAGTATTATCTGTTCCATAAAATAACTACAAACGTTAGACTGGCATTATGTGCCAAAAACCATAGTTTATAAATTATAATTGAAAAACAAAAGGGAAAAATGAAATGAGAAAACCACATATAGGTACGCAAGTTCCAGAATTGAGAAATGCCAGCATAAGGATGTTCTTAAATGCATCACAATGAACAAGTAACAACTTACAAGACCATCCTTTCTCAAGTACAGGAAAGATCATGATGCCAGCCTAGCTTAGTCATATGGAATACATAAAATTGTAATCTCTCCATTACACGGACGAGGATTTTACCAACCTCATGAAATCAGAATACCTTTTTTTCCCACAATCAAACAGATTATATTCTTTTCACATGCTCAATAATCAAAATCCCAACAAATTCCCGTCAGCAGCAAGGCATAAACATCATTCTTCTCTATTGTAGGTGTGAGAGAAAAGAGTGAGAGAGAGAGGAACAAGGAATGTTATGAAAATAGAGACGTGCACAACGTCATTCATGATTAATAAGATAATCTTCCAAAGCAGCAAACAAGGAGAGAAAAAAGAACACTTTAGTGGGAATTGATTTGAAAATACTGCTGGTAGACTGTTTACATAATGGTCTCTCTACTGATGCTGCATAAAAAGCCACATACCTCAGATCAGACACTGTATGCCTTTGCCTCAACAAACCTAATTCGTTTGCTGCCATGGAGGTAGTAGCCCTCCCACTGTCATTTCGCAAGAACCTGCCTCTCAGCAATGACTGCAAAAGAACATAAAAAGTTTGAATATCCCTGAATTTTCTACTAGCGGAAAAGCAACTAAAGCTTCAGAGGCAGGCACGAGAGGGCTGAATGCCATCAGGATCACAACAATGACCTTACTGAACCAGTGTAAAAGGGGGATTTTGAGTTACGCAAAACGTGGTGCTCACCAGCAGAAAATATATAAGATGATTATCAGTTTATTAATAGTATTATTACAACAAAATCATCATCAAAGAACTGATCACAACACCGTCTACTGAAATTATAAGGCATTAGCTCCAAGTCAAGATCTAAACTGGTATTCTGGAAACCTTATGACCAGTTAACCCAGTAGAGTATGACAAGTAGAACTTTCTAAAAATCTTTGAATACATAATTTATTTATTTTTTCTCAAAATCCGAATATAGAATACACTAATCACAAAGAATTCTGAAAAGAAATAACCTTTCCTCTCCAAGGGTTCCATACAAAAGCATATAGAACTCTTCTGAAAACCTAGAACTCTGAAATTCGTCTGGCCTTAATTCACAATATTTCATTCAAACTCTAAAATTAGTATACTCCAATCACAAAGTAGTTCAGAAATTTTAATTTTTTCCATTACTTAAGAAGTTCCAGATACTCATGAATCATGGACCCCCTTTTCAAACACTACTGAAATTACCTATATCTAGTGGTTAAAATCCAAGGCCAACCAATCTAAGTTCTCAAAGAACCCCTAGGTAACCGATTGAGGCTGAAACAAAACTTTTGTTGGGAGAACAATACATATTAAGATGCCTAAATATGACAGTGCACCCTTGTACACAGGGGGTGCATACACAAGCACTTGTAACTAAAGAACGAGGAGATAAAACTGGAATAGCAATGAAAAACACCAGATGAACATTCTTCACTAGCTTCTTATAAACATCAAAATCTATATATATAACTTTATTTTTTGTGTTTCCTTAGAATAGAAAGATATTAAGTTCCTTTTATATTATCTAAAAAAGGACATCCTATCATATAAAAAAACCAAGAGAAATTAAATCACAAAATCCTCGATTTAAACTGAATGCTCTCCGACTCCAGCATATTGATTTAACTATTCATTGTTATATTATTATCATCATTGTAAATAATGATTAATTTCCAATGTGGCACAGCAATGAATTAAGTATTTTTCTACATATAGCAATGATCTATTTAAGCAACCCAATTGGCCTTCAAAGTTCAAACTCATAAACAATTTCAAGTAACAAGTTTATGTTCCCAAATTCAACAGTTAAATTTAAATCCAAATCATGAGACTAATCTTATAAAATTTGAGACCTAAAAGATTATCACATCTATAAAAAAAACCTATTAAAAAAAAGAGCAAAGGGGCTAATAATAAGGCTAGCAATAAAAACAACACCACCACTTGGAAAAGCAGCTGCAATACTATATGCCATGTAGCAGCAAAATAAACCTGAATGCGGTTGTGATGAGCGAATTGAGATACAGCACGATGCTCCAATAAACCTTGGAGCTCTCTTTTCCTCTCTCTTTCAAATTTCTTCAGCATATCGAGCAGGGCTTGTCTGCCACATAATCTACGAATGCCCCTACGGCTACGGATATGCTCATTTCGACCTTCATTCAGGTTAGCAGCCAATCCGTCAAGAACTCGTTCAATTTGACCTCCAGCTTCAGCCCCTTGTTCATCTATATGATCAGGACATGCACCTCGCTGACGACTATTCATTTGCACCCACTCCCTTATGATTCTAACCCTCTCCTGTTCAGTTTCACCGAGCCATTCTGCCCTTGAGCCATTGTTCACAGAGGAAACATTAGATCTTTGCTCTCTCACACCACTGTTCATCCATTCCCGAAAAATTTGTCTCACCCTTACCCTTTCATCTTGCCCCAGATCAGATGAATGGTCACAATTAAAATTGATTGGATCCTCCGGTTCATTCTGATGCCCAACTGGACTTGGAGACCACAGTCCATAATCACTCTCACTGACACTCACATCCTCTGGAATACCACTGTTTTCGCTACTATGACCATCGGACATATCTGACCTGGAAAGATCATCATTTCTTTGTTGGAAAATTCTCTCACCAACTCTTTCTTGGCCATGACTCACTACATGTTCATCCTCAATCTCCCTCCACATTTGCAGCAGAGAGGATGACCGGCTACCCACCCGCCCTTCATTTCCCTGCTGTCCTGCAGCTGGAGATTGAGATCCCCTTAGGAAAGAAGTATCAGGGACAGAAACATTATGCAAACCAGCAACAGCCATTAGTCTGAACTGCAAACTTACAATCAATATCTTTCATCCCATCTACCTACATTACATTCAAAAAATGCACTTTCTCAGATAAATAGAAGCAGATGATTGCTGTCAGAATCATATCATTGCATGAAACCAGTAGCCCTAAACCTCAACATCATTGTCACCAATGCTTTCAGGATTCAATGTTCTGCATCGGATCAGAGGAGCAATCACTTCCCCCGAATTTTCTGCATCAATCAAGAATCCATTATATTTCCATTTTAAACCATGTTAGTAAACCTAGATGAATAAATTAAATTTAAAAAAAAAAAGTGCATTTACAGATTTAACTACCTCAAAAATCTATAGCCTTCTTAACAGAGGAAATGTAATTGATTTCTCAAATTTTCCATTATTTGAAAGCTCAGTTCTATAAACTTCCATTTAACTGAGACAAACAAATTTTAATTTAATGTCTTCAGTTACTCAACCATCTATTAGGCGACTGAGAAACTGCAGCAAAATAAAGTGGATTAAAGCCATGAACCTCAAATTTTTCATTATATGAAAACAGAATAACAATCTCGACGACATTTTGAATGGCCCCAAAGCTCTCTTTAAGGAGAAAATCTAATTTCCCAGACGAGAGATTCACAACACCGTATCCCATTCTTTGATTCTTTCCATCATCTTTCTCAGAAACCAAACAATAAGGAAAGAAATAAAGAAAATCATGATAAATCCGCATTACAGTGTATTCAAAATCCACAACAATATAAATCATAACAAAAATCAAGATCGACAATCAAAATCACCTACGAGAATCAAAGACCTAAACAGTCTGTTTAAATTAATAACTGGACTGTTCAAGGATCGAAAGCGTACCAGTGAAGCTCTGCCATTGATTTGGAAGTAAAGCAAACAGAACCCTAGAGAGAGACAGAGATAGAAAAAAATGAAGGAGACGGGAAGAAATTTAATTTCTTTTTTCAGAGAAACGGCGGAAGATTCAGAATTAATAAATGTGACGGATCTACCGCTCATCAGACTTGCCGTAACACTAACGTCTACAAAATTTTGAGCAAGGAGACACGAAATTTTGACACGTGTCCACGAAATTTCCGAGGTCTTTGAATCCAACGGGAAGCAGTAACTTGTGGTTTAAGACTTATAACAACAACCACACGACACCGTTTTTTTGCTTCGTATGCCTGAAAATTAAAACGCCTAAAAGAGCAAAATTGAAATTGGCCGAGGAAAGTGCACGTGAGAGAGGAAAAGGTGCGGGGGCAGTTTTGTCGTCATAGACCGGAAGAAGTAATAGACACTTTCCAAAAAACCTATGAAGCTTCCTAATCCAATTAATTTTTGTATTTAATTGAGATCGCTTTTGCTACCTTTTCAAGACTAATAATTACACGTTAACCTCGTCATTACATGAGTTTTAATTACTGAAATATTATTTTAATCTTATCATTATGTGCACCGACAATTTTTTTATTAGCTACTAGAATCATGAGTCTTGTTAGTGTTTGTGTTAAAGTGTAATAGTTAAAGATTCATCAGATCATGTCATGTCATGTGTGATGAACATTCTCTCATTTAATTTTTTAAAATTTAAAATGCATATTTCGATAGAGTTTTTTTTTTTTAAATTTAAAAGGCATTGGATAGCATTTCTCTATAAGCATTCATAACTAGCTTGGTGTTAGTGACATATCATGTGATAGTCAGCGAGTGTCTCTTCGGATTACCTGCATAGTAGTAAACAAGAGCTATATATGGAGCCTCAAGGATGTTCTTGGGGGGTCTCTCCGACTCTTAAGTCAATATGTTATCAATTATGAGGGAGTGTTCTGTGCTCGGAGCTCTCTATCTAGTAGCAAGTAAAACTGCAGGGTTCAAGATTAGGTCCTTTACCTGGAGTAGGAGGTCACCTTTTTATATGAGTTGAAGAAATCTAACCTTTGTAGGAAAATATCTCTACTTTCATGATTATTAGGCAAATTTACAGGAGGTTGAATCTCATCTTGATTCATGTCCTAATTGGAGTCAATCTCCTTCAGTACTTTAGATTCCTTGGGGGTTATGTGCTCAATTTTATATCGATGGAGTATCTTGGTCTTGTCGAGATTCTCTCTTCTCGATTACTATTATACATGATCTTCTAGGCTCCTTGACATTTTTTTTCTTCTCAATCAGCATCCTAGGTGCATCCTCGATCCATATTATCCTCGGCATCTTGTGCCACGTGTCATAATTGAAGTGGGGTATTTTGTGCAAATATCTACTAGGTTTAAGGAGGGACAAGCTGTTACATTTAGCATGTGAGGATATGTAATTAAAATAATGATTAGAGTTTAGCATGTGAGGATATGTAATTAAAATAATGATTAGAGTTTAAAGTGTGCAATATCAAGGAATTAATTAAGGTTCTTGGGAATCCTAAAGAGAGACAGCTTATATATTATTAACTTTAACATATTCTGTAACAACCGATCCAACACCTAGAAAGCTTTTGTTTATCAACTAACACGATTAGAAATTCAATAGGAGCGTTGGTTGGGTGATATGCTGCAAAGCCTATGTCGGTTGGTACATACAATTATATAAACTCATTGATAAAGTCCAGAGTGTTAGTGCAAAACCGACCAAAGGCTTTTTATGTCGGTTGGTATATACAATTATATAAACTCATTGATATCTGATCATTAAAGAATGATTACAACCACTTCATGCATGGCCAACATGCATGCATGGATCTGTATTATAACACATATATCCTAGCTTTTCCAAGTTCTTATTTCAAACGAGGCAAAGATTAAAGCTTCTGATGTTGTTGTTAATCTAATCCCCTAGAAATTAACATATTAAGTTTGAAATGGTCAGACTCCTAATACCACTCGTTTGGAGAGCACCAAAATGATGTGGTTTATAAGAAAAAGTTCAAGCATCTTTCAAATAACAAGGCTTTTTATGGACTCAAGTTCTATTGACGATAACCTAAAAAAAAATCGTGTGGGTTGGATGCATTTGATCACAATGAACCGGTAAATGCAAAACGAACAATATTATTGATTTGAGCGAGTTGAGATTTCTGGTAGGATAGGAAGACGAAATTATGCACTATCGTTTGGGGGTTGGCTGGCTGCTTTAAATGATCGGGTTTAGGGGCCAATGAGACTGTTAAGACAAACCCCACATCATGCAAGGACTTGTCCTGGTTGATTGCACAAATATATATCAAATGGGGCCTTTAAACCCTAAAATGTTGAGAATTGAAATGACAATTTCTTTTGGCTTCATGCTGGTACACTTATCAACTGGTGGTACGCATGGATTTATTTCCTCTCTAATATCTATTTTTTGAATACAAAGGAAGGGGAGGGGGAGGTTCAGGTTCAAACTTGAGAATTCTACGAGATATCACACGTATGAGTGTCATCTGAGCTACTCATGGTTCTCCTCTCTAATCTCTATTAATAAATCAATCGAATCCTTTAAATCACTTGATAATATTGATTTGGGATTTAATTGAAATTACAAATACTATGATTTTTAAAACAATATTATATATCAATCACCATTAATTGCAAGATTATATTAATATATACAGTAATGTTCTCTGATATTTATTTCATTTTAATATATGTCTATTTGTTAGTCATTGTAACCATAATTAATGTCTCACAAAAATTAAAGAATAATATATGAGCATCATCTAGAAGATTTAAAGTGGACATATTGTTGGTCAACATGAAAACAAATGACATATAGACCACAAGGAAGAGTCATATATCAGTTGGGTTAGGTTGATTTTGCTAGTCCTCCGGGTCCTTCTATTATATATCCTCCATGAACTTTATACTGCCTACATTAATCCTTAAGTGTGTAAAATCAATTGACCGAGAGATGACTCGATTGACAATCAATTGGGTTAAACATATGTGTGACCAAAATATATTTCTCAATGGTGTTTAAAAAAAAGTGTGTAAAATCAATTGTTTCATTTCGGGGAGTACATGCACATAATATGGATTAAGACCCCTGTAATATAAGTCACTACAGTTTTCCTTTATCATTGTAGGGTTTACACAATTTTTTGAATTTAGTAAACAAACTAGATGTCTGTAATAACCATTGTTGTGACTTCTGTGTAGGTCATTGTCCGACAAAATATCACTTTGGGAGGGGGTCATCCCTCGTCTATGAGTGGATGTACATTAAGGATCTATTAATCATAGTTGGTGGATTTAAGGGCACAAGATCCTACCAAACTTCACATCTCAACGTAATTTGCGGGTAGCCACATGCTGGTCAGGGGATCAATTAATACATCAATCTCTCAGAGGTCATTTTGGTCGGATGATGCATCGTTTGAGCATGTGTCGCATTCTTTTATATTCACCACAACCATGCAAGGACGACGGTAGACCATTCTAAGAGTCACCACCTGGTACGAATTATGGGATCTCATCAGTTTGACAAATCATGTATGAAGGTAGGAGCAGTCAAACGTCAAGAACTGAAGTTTGACAAATATTTGATCTTAGATAGCAACATTTTGTACGAATGAGTTTTCATTTTCTCTAGCCTAATGTTGACTTACTTGGGATTAATATATATGTAATAATAACTACATTTGTCAATACTAAAATTCTATATCGATCTGATATAATTCACCCGAGTGGTTTATAACAAAGCTTCAATCTCTCCCTCTCACAACCAAGACCTAACCAAAGAGCCAACAAAATCTTGAGTCCATATATTGGGTACCCATTGAGAAGTCGGATCGTATATTGGATCAAAGATGACAATATTGAGTTGTGTGAGAGAAAATTCAATCTACAACCAAGGTCTTTTCTGGACTTAAATATCATATACGATGGTTCAGAAAAACAAAGTCGTGCAGACTTATATAGGTCCAAAATAGACAATAATGATTTGTAGTTTTTGTGTTTTTGGATGGATTTTGTGATAACATTTGCTTTTGCTTGTAAAGCTTGCTTCCCCTAAGAAACGTATAAGGTTGTGTCACATTTGTTTAGGATTAATTAGTTGCAACAAATACATCACATATAATACGTAAATTACACCCAAATTGACCTATAAATTTACAGGCAAGAGTCAAATTACTTGCTTTAAAATAGTCGAATTTCTTGGCGTGAACGTTAACCACAGGCCCCAACGAGAATCATATATTTGTATGGACTGTCAGTAATCAAGTGTCATAATTTTTTTTTTCTTGGTCTTTATTCATCAACTACTGTGGCTTTCGCGAGTGAGCCATTAGTTGAACGACAATCACCTTACATGTAAGGGATCACTCACCTATTAGGTCGTGGATTTAAATCCTACCCCCTCCCCGAACTCTTGTTTAAAAAAAAAAAAAAAACTATTGTGGCTTTCAATTCTCAAAAGTCATGTTCACTGGTCTGGACCTCCAGTTTGGCCCATTCCTTCCATCTTTCAAGCCAACATGTTCCCCTTCTCGCGATTTTTAAATGGGCCTAAAGCCTCATATAAAATCGGCCCATTCCTTTTGCAGGCCAGCTTGCTTATGGTTCCGCAATTTTTTAATGGCCTAAAGCCCACATGCTGACATCTGTGTTGGAGCAACAACACCACAAGTCCGACATTGGAAAAACAAGGGTATGAGCGATTTAATATACATGTGGATGGACCAAAACTCTTGAGTTATAACTTTTGAGTTAAGATAGGTCACCATCTACATGTGTCCAAATGTATGTTTTAGCCCCAAATAACGTGGGTTCACATTCGATTCATATTCTCAACATGGTATCGAAGCAACCGAACAAGGTTATGAGGTGTATTTGAGGCCCAAAAAAAAGTCCATAAAAAAAATTTTGAGGCCTCCTATCTTTGAGCACACAAAGGGACGTGTCGATGTGACAAGTATGATGAATTTGAGGATGTAGGGCCTTGTGTGAATGAGAGTGTTGGAGCACATACCACCACCAGTTCCACATCGAAAAAACAAAGTTGTGTGAGACTTTATATACATGTGGATGATCCAAACTCTTGAGCTACAATTTTTGAATAAAGATGGGCCATATTCTCTACAATTTGATGCCGAGACTTTTGGCCCGTCGTTGATTATCATGGAAATTCATTGGACATACAAAAAAAAAATAAAAAATAGGAACTGTTGATGCCTCAACTAAATTTTAGAACCATATATGATATATCTTCACAATACAAAAAATAATAATATGCAAGAACCAATTAACGATACTTTATAGTTTCGCACAAACTCGAGGTTAGACAAAAACCATAGTCCCCAATTAAAACAAACAACAAATTGTCCAATGTGGGACGAAGGATTCATGTATCCGAAATTTCTCATATAGAATGGGGTTCAATTTGGCTGTGTTTTGTTAAAATAAAATAAAACAAACAAAAAATTAGTATATAAATCACACCAAAAAAAGAAGAAGAAAATTAATGATTGGTGTGACAATAAGTCCTCTCGAAAGTGCTAGAGTTAGAGAAGTGCAAGACTGGGGAACATGAGACCTTCAATGTTTGATGTCTCAACTTGAACACTCCAACCTTAAACTTGATCCTTGCCTTAAACTTGACATACAATTCAACCTCTCCCGATGCCTTGTCAAGCCTCATGTCCCGAGCCGCGCCTTGCGACAACGCTATGTCCTGGGCCACAAGGTTTGCTCTTAGTCGAGTCACGTTCTTGTGAGGTTGATGGAAGGGCTCAAGAGTATTGAACGCAATGGTTTGATCGTCATAGGCCAGTAAGACCTCGATTGAGTCATAGTTTATGGAGAGCTTACCGTTTGGGTTATGAGCTCTTATGAGGAAATCAAACGAGCCATTGAGATGGTTGTTGTGCAGGTTGTAGTAGTGGACTGAAGCATCTTCAATTGTGTAATCGAGCTTCTTAGGCTTGATTGCTAGCCAAGTAATGAGTACGGCTAGACCCAGAATGACAACGAGTGCTAGTATAACCCTAGCCATATATATCCACCGGACTACCGACCCGTGTTGCCCTGCTGGTTACACCGTGTCTAGCCGAGGGTTAGCCATTTTTATGGATGGTCCAATCCTTCGGCTTAATTGGGGATGAGGAGAATTTGGTTTGAAGCTCTTGCACATATGAGAATATATTAGCTCTGGTTAATTTAATTTTTGTATTTTTTCTTCCTAGCCTTTTGAATTTTTGAACCAAACACTTTTTCGCTTTAACATTTCTTGCATGAAACTCAAGAAATCTGAATGATTCGGGTCTGTTAGTAGGGTTGGCGTTGTTCTTCTCTTCTGCTTGAATACTGTTAAAAAGCATATATATTTTGCCATATTGTGCATATACAAATATATTAGTAAAACTTAATTACAAATATTTACCATCACAATCACCTTAGCAAAAAATAAATCATAAAAAGTATTCATGTACTAATTCAAGGTTCACAATATCGAGCTTCTTTATCACACATTACAAAGGTTCCTTGCTTTGGCTCTAGGGATTCTAAGAAACTCTTCAATCCAATAACTTAACTTGTTGAGTTTGGACATATCACATCATTTATATCATATTCTAACAATTCTCCGCACTTGTGGGTTGAACAATCCGATGCCCAATACGTGAAAATTCAAAACCTGTTAAGGGTTGACCAAATATATGACCCAACTTCTCATTAATTTGCGTGATATAGTTTTTAACCACATGATTCATCCAACGCTTCACGTGAGAGCATACCTCTTTTCCCATTGTCAAACCCACTTTCATGCTTCTAACTCGTTTTCATCACTGCTACCCATGATAATCTCCATCGAATCTTCATCTGGTTCCTCCTCTTTCCCTTGCGCATAACCCGAATTGACGTCGTCTAGATGGATCTTGCCCAAGTAAATGTGTGGACTCCACTTTTGTTGTGGTTTATTACAACCATTAGATTTCGTGTTCACACCTTTTGTTCACATGTGAGAATTGCTATATATATATATATATATATAAACGACTTCTCACATGCACATCAACTTTACGCACTTACTTTTTAATCATAGATACAACGGGTCCCACAATAATCATCTTCACCCGAGTCATCTTCTTCACCCAGAGTCATCATCTTCACCGATGTCGCGAAATCGTCTTCACCGAAGTCATCGGCAGTGATCACCGAAGGCAGAGCATCATCACTGGACTTCTCTTTGGGCAGAGCATCATCATCTCCTACGCAAATCGACGGGTCCATAAATTACGTCAGTAGATTAGGTCCGTAGGAGAGAATTTTCATGTATATATATATATTCCTCACTCTTTTTTTTAAGCCATAGATATATTGAAAAAATAAGATGGAAACAAAAAAAAAGGAAAAAAAGGGCATCCCAAGAGATGACCTTGCTGGAACAAGATTAGAGACAATACCCCTAAGCCTGAGCAGAGCACAAAATTACATATTCCTTAGTACTTTTCTCTTCTTTTGGAACTGGAATAAATTGTGCATAACAGCTATACTGAAATAGTGAAATGTAAAGGTCCGCTCGCATTAGTACCCCAAAGGCATCAAATTACTTTTTTATATATCGCTACAACTTTAATTGGATTGGATTATACTTCATTGCACGATTTCCCTTTCCTTTGGTTCTTCAACTTAATTAATTAATACTAATTGAAGCAATTAAGGTATTGTAATCAGGACTATTAATTGTTTCTAACTATAGAAGATGATGATGATGCTATTTTCATAATACCGTTAATTCCAATTCAGATAATAATCCCATCTTTTATATTTTTCACATCTGATATCTACAGAGATATCTTAATTCACATGCATCTCAAAGTTTTGGTTGATGACCATGACTCTTGCTTTACAACCAAGTAAACCCATTAATGCATTTTTTGAATCTAAAAATCAATGGCGAGCAACTCAAAAAATAAAACCGTACCAAGTGTTTGGTCCAAAGTGAACAATATTTAACACAAGGATTGAATTTTCTTGTGAAGTACTGAAGTTAATGGGCTATGGTGGACAAATTCAAATATCCAAAATTTATATTGATAAAAAAGATTCATAATTCATAATTCATTGTCATAAAATAAAATCTCTCAGTAACGTATCATATCTAGA
The DNA here is from genome assembly GCF_013401445.1 of Tripterygium wilfordii. Taxonomy (NCBI): domain Eukaryota; kingdom Viridiplantae; phylum Streptophyta; class Magnoliopsida; order Celastrales; family Celastraceae; genus Tripterygium; species Tripterygium wilfordii. The sequence goes on along the minus strand of NC_052253.1, from coordinate 11,439,691 downwards.
TCTTTCATTTTCGACAAACGAAGGTCAAATCTTTGATGATTCCATCATACATGATGGAGTTGAGAAAACTTCTAGATAGGTATGAACTGAAATCTTTTTGGCTAAAGAATCTCTTTTTAATTGCTCTGGAGCAATTAGGAGATTCTCTAGAAGAAAATATTACAGAGAAAACAAAGAAGGAGAACACACGTTGAAGAGAACCTTCATTTATCATTTCGTTATCAAGACTGTGTTTTACAAGCTAATAGAGAAGTACTTATAACAACTAAAGCACCGACTTCACTAACAGAGTTTAACCATCGTCAGCAAACTCAGCTGACACCTAAGCACTCAATGGCACATCAACAGATTATCGATTAACAAAGCTTAATGGTAAAACACCAAAACAGGTTCCTATCAGTTATGGGGTGGTGGTCCCGTTTATGGGGTCAAATCAATACGTCCTATGAAGAAATACGCACTTACGCCATTCCATCTTCAAAAAAAAAAAAAAAAAACTGAACATTCTATCAGCATATGCTTTCCAATTTTTCCCTTTTTTTTTTAATTATTAAGAAAAACGGCTGTTGCATAAAGGGAGTGAAAAGGGAAGAGGGCATCAAGCAGAATTCAGATGCTGAGATGCGGAGCAATTGAAGTGGTGGCGCATATCCTTTGGAAGATTCGATGCTGATCAACTCACATGCTTACGCACCACCCAACTCTCCCTCTCTTCTCCTCTCTCCTTTATATACCTCCCCTCTCTTTCTCTCTCGATCAATAACCTCTCCGGTCTCCATGGTATGAACTAATAAGTCTCTTCAAGTCAGCCCATCAAGGCCGACTCTCTCCTTTATATACCTCCCCTCTCTTTCTCTCTCGATCAATAACCTCTCCGGTCTCCATGGTATGAACTAATAAGTCTCTTCAAGTCAGCCCATCAAGGCCGACCCTCTTAGGCCTTGATGGGGGATCGAGAGGATGTATTGGGGTACGTGATTTATGATGAGTTCGATTTGTTTTGGGAAGAATTAATGGGAAGGCATGCAGTACTGGAAGAGGGGCCAGTCTGTGTTCCGCGTACAGGGCAACCTTAATCCTTTGGCATCTCTATATCTATCTACTCATTAATTAATTTGGTGGGTCTCTCTTCCACATCATGTGATGTGATCCTGAGAAGGCTCGGAAGCCAGAATAGTTATACCAGTTGATTTGTCTACTTTTTATTCTCATATATAGGCTCATAGTATTTGTTGAATATGATGTAGCTAGGATATGGAAATAAAGAATTGTATTGATAAAAGTTCGATTGATGGAGCTTATGCCATATTTAATTGTTGCTTTAATACTTAAATTAAAGCCAGCCATGTATGCACTACGTTTATTCAATAAAGAAACTCAACGTTAGAATACAACAAAAATTGATCAAAACTCAACGCATCACCTTTAGGCAATTATTACCCGTGAGAATTGAATTCAGGAGACGCTACACATATATAAGCATGGTCATGACCATGCACAAATCATCATCATCATTTCTGTATGTGCGGTTTTTGGGATATGCCTTTTGTTTTAATGAGACTTTTTCTTTCTTTTCGAATAAATAACTTTCTGTCCAAAAATAAAAATAAAATTTTAACATATGTTTGTTGTTGTTGGGCCCGGACGCCAGGCCTGTAGATGACTATCATGGGAGTGTAATAGCATTAACTGATGTGTTTTTTTTTTTTAAAATACACATTTCATTACGATGATGTCGACCATGTCCCAGAAACCAAACAGAAAGGAAAATCCATATCCCAAAGAACAAGATTAAAAGAAAGATAGCTATTAGTTAGTACAAGAATTCTCCTATTCGGATTTAAAAGGAGAACTTAAAATACGGACCACTTTTTGAGAGGTGGATGAGTGAAATAATAAGTGAGACTCATTACTTTAGATCTCATGTATTCCAAATCAATACTGAAAATATAAGTCCGCATTTTAAGTTCTTATTTTAAGTTTGCATATGATTATTCTTAGTTAGTAAGGAATTTTCCCATGCGGACTTAAAATGTGAACCTAAAATACGGATCACTTTTTGAGAGTTTGAATGAGTGAAATGACAAATATGATCCACTACTTTCGGTTCCACATATTCCAAATCAATTGTGAAAATATAAGTCCACATTTTAGTTCCTTACTTTAAGTCTCCATAAGCGAACTCATCTTTGTTAATATACTCAGTATTGGTGAAGGGAGTATAATAAAAATAAAAATAAAAATACAAGTATAAAAGAAGATAACTATTAGTTAGTATACCTACGATCCGTTTGGTAGAGCGGTTTAATTGATTTTCAATGCTAGCGAAAAAGCTGTGGAAAAAAAGATGAGCTTAAAGTTGTAAAATATGATGTGAGGTGTTTAGTGAACTAAAAGCATACGCTAGTGGAAAAGCTATTAAGTAAAAGTATTATCTTGAATTTAGTAATAAATTTCATAATTTTTTAATCATTTTGTTATTAATTTTAATCTAATAAATATAATTTATTATTAATAAATATTTTAAAATTAAATATGATTTTTATGTGATATGAGATTAAAAATTGTTAAGTGAAAAAATAATATAAATATTTTTTAAGTAAAATTCATAGGGAAATGTTAATAAAAAAATTGTTAAGTAAACTAATAATATAAATTCTTTTAAGTAAAATTAATAAAGAAATTAATATATGTAATAAATGTATAAAGAATTTTTTTTAATGTAATATATTAGTAAAGAAAGTATTATAAAGGGGTCCCACGATTTAAAAAAAAAATCATTTAGGTATAAAAATGGGGCCCGCTTGACAATTGTGTGGGCCCCATGATTTTAAAATATTAAAAAAATATACAGCACGTTCGCTATTAATAAGCTCCTACTCGAAGCTTATTAATACGGATCACTTTTTGAGAGTGTGAAAGAGTGAAATGACAAGTGTAACCTTCTACTTTCGATTCCACATGTTTCAAATTAATTGTGAAAATATAAGTCCACATTTTAATTCCTTACTTTAAGTTCACATTAGAGAATTCATCTTTGTTAATATACTCAATATTGGTTAAGAGAGTATAATAAAAATACAAGTATAAAAGAAGATAGCTATTAGTTAGTATACTTAGGGTCCGTTTGGTAGAGCGGTTGAATTGATTTTCAATACTAACGGAAAAGCTGTGGGAAAAAACTGAGCTTAAAGCTGTAAAATATGTTCTGCATGTTTGGCACAGCATAAGTGGAAGCGGATCCGCTTCTGCCTTCCGCCGTGCCAAACAGCACAGCGGAGCCAGCAGATCCACTGGTTCTTGGCTAGCGGATCCACTGGCGCAAAAGGAGCTTCTTTTGTATTTCCGCTGCGCTGCAGCTTTTTATTTTTTTTTAATTTATATAAAGTAATATTATTTAATGATTTAAATATAAGTATATTTTAATAAAAAGTATAAATTAATTAAAAATGCAATAAATGTAACAAAAATTATTTGATTAATTAAATATTAATTAAAAAATAAAATAAATGTAAGTTTAATTAATTTGATTAATTAAAAAATACTTAAAATTAATTTTAAATATAAATTATATTTGATTAATTAAATTAATACTTAAAATCAATTTTAATAAGAATTATATTTATTAGATTAATTTTAATAAAAAAATAAAAATTAATATTATAATACTTTATTTCAACAGTTTTTCCGCTAGCGTCAGTTTTTAGTTCACCAAACACCTCACATCATATTTCATAGCTTAAAGCTCAGCATATTTTTCATAACATTTCTGCTAGCATTGAAAATCAAGATTTCCGCTCTGCCAAACAGAGCCGTTGTGAGGTGTTTGATAAATTAAAAGCATACGCTAGCGGAAAAGCTATTGAGTAAAAGTATTATCTTGAATTCAGTAATAAATTTCATAATTTTTTAATCATCTCGTTATTAATTTTAATCTAATAAATATAATTTATTATTAATAAATATTTTAAAATTAAAATATGATTTTTTATGTAATATGAGATTAAAAATTGTTAAGTAAAAAAAATATATTTTTTAAGTAAAATTGATAAGGAAATGTTAATAACAAAATCGTTAAGTAAAATAATGATATAAATTCTTTTAAGTAAAATTAATAAAGATATTAATATATGTAATAAATGTATAAAGAAATATTTTTCATGTAATATATTAGTAAAGAAAGTATTATAAATGGGTCCCATGATTTAAAAAAAAAATCATTTAGGTATAAATAATGGGGCCCGCTTGACAGTTGTGTGGGCCCCATGATTTAAAAAAAAAAAAACAACACATCCGCTGTTAATAAGCTCCTACTCGGAGCTTATTTTCCAACAACGAAAACGCCATTGTCGACGCCTTGCCAAATAGGCAGTTTATATTGGTGAATAGCGTACAATAACATAAAGATTACAAATAATTTACAATAGAAGTAAACTACAAAAGCAAATATTAATCTCTCTCACTCTCCATGCTTCCTTATGCTCCAAACTCACGCAACAACTCAATGAGATATCCTTCTTATCAAATGATGTGCATTTTATCCCTTATTCAATATGAGACTTTAATAGTGTGTTTGGATTGAGGGAATTGGGGGGGGAGGGAAGAGAAGGGAAATAGAGTTTCTTTCTAATTCATTTGTTTGGATAGTTTAAAAAAAATTAAGGAGAGAAATTTGAAGAGAATTGGGATAAAAATTACATTAAAGGGAGGGATTTGGAGAGAATTAGGGGGAAGATTTTCTTCCCTTCCCTTCCACCCAAATCCCTCAATCCAAACACACTATAAGTCTCCCATTTGATATGAGATAATACACTTGAGAAGCTAAATTATTAATGTAACAAATTAATTAATTATGTCATAAATATATATAATTTTCTATATTAATTTAAAATCTTCATAAGGTCAAGAGTTACTCCTCTCTCTCATCTTTATAAGGTCAAGGGTTCGAGACGCTTGATTAATCTCGATTTTTCTCGACAAAATCCTACAAACCCACGGCCTATAGAAGCCCGCCACAGTCTGACGACCCAACTGGATATAGGCACAACGGGACTTCGACATAGGCCCACGGCCCTTACAAATATATCACCTCCACTCACCCGCACATCAACAGTTTGAACTTTGAACTCCTAATGCCTAGTAGCCACGTGGCACTAAGTCGTTCCCTCCCGCCATGTTTTATATTTTTCAAACGGTATCCAATCAAAGTTGGCAGAATTACATTCCACTCCACTCCCACTATTTACGGCTGTACTACGACGGCACACAAGGGCAGTAAGGCACAACCGTTTTAGGGCAAATGCAATGGTGAAGTGGTATTGGGCCAACAAAGATGTTGTCTTTTGCTGATGTGGCTGTATTGTAAAATGTGTTTTGCTTATGTGGCTGTATTGGGATAAGTGTTTTGCTGATGTGGATGTATTGATATTTAATGTTTTGATGTAGTTTTGTTGTGGATAATATGGAGGAATGAAATGTTGTTGGGTTGGGTGGAAAGAGAAAGTGTGTGGGAAGAAAAAGTGTATAGAAATGTGTGTTTTGCTGATGTGGCTGTATTAGAATACGTGTTTGACTTGACTTTTTGTGTAATAGAGGTGGGACCGGGCCAACAAAAATGTTGGCCCAGTAAATTGTTTCTTATTGCATTTGCCCTTACACGCGCCATGCTTCACTTGCTCCAAAGACAGCCGCCGTCAACAGTCAGGTGAACTCCACGAGGACCAGACTCGTCGGGTTTTTGAATTATTTATTTCCAATTAGTACGGAAATTAGCTCAACGAATCTTACTTAAAGCAACGACACTATTATTTGGCGGGTGGCGATTGGTTAGCAGCAAACGGGCCGCGAAACTTCTCGCCTTTCAAAATAACTGTATTTTTGCTGTGTGTGGGCGATTTTTATTGGTGAGGAGAAACTGATGTTGGTTCAGTAGGGGTAGTTTGGTCAATCCACAAAACTCATGGTGGTCTTCTAGTTCCTCCTCCTCCATAGAAACCGACCTGCCCTTAATCTGTCTCTATTGCCCACGCCCTCTTAAACCCTAACTTTTCATATTCCGGTGAAATTTCCATCCACCCAGATTTTCACATCAATCCAAATTGAGACTGATGTACAGATTGCATAAGGTACATGCATGTATTGATTTAACTCTGTCTTCTCTGTTCTCACATTCCAATCGCTAAAAATAAAAAATCTAGGGTTTGAACCATTCAGTGCCGGTTTCTATGGCCAACGGTGCGGACCCGGAGGGGTTCGTGGTGCGTTATACTGTTCGGACCGGCTTGAAGAGGGAGTTTGCATTCGCCTTGAAGGCCCAGTCTGAGATATCCGGGTTATTGGGGCGAACTCGGGCTAGGCGGGTTCAGAGCGGGTCACCGGAAGGTGGGTTCTCTCAGAATACCACCGGCATCAACAACAAGCGCTTGAAGACCGATGGCTCTGAAGACAGGGCCACAGAAGTTCTGGACGGGGACGATACTGTTGAAACTGTGAGTGAAGAGGAGGCCAAAAGCGACGTTGTTGATCCTGATAAAACTAATTTGATTGAATCCACAAATAATGACGTGGAGGAAGAGGTTCCTGCCAAGGGATAGAAGCGGATTTGAAAGAGGGTGATAATGCAATGGACTTGGGCGAGAGCGAGAAGGAAAGGGAGAGGATTTCAGACTCGCCAAAGGCATTAGTCAACTCCGATCCACGGGAGGAGGAATGGCGAAATTGTTCATTGCCGAAGTTGGTTGATAACATAAACGATGGAGACTTAGAAAGGAAGAATGACGAGGATTCAAAGGAAGGAGCTTGTTGTTCTGCACGGAAGTTGGTGTTTAGTGATGATGATGGAAAGATGGAGGATGTGCTAGCAAATGGGGATTTGAGGAAAGACGAAGGGGATTCTCAATTTGAAGAAGTGTCTAGTAAGTCGTTACTGAATTCAGTTGGAGATTTTGATGGAAAGGAATATGATATATTGTTGACAGTGGATTTGAAGAAGGGCGAAGTGAATTCTAAACAAAAAGAGGAAGGGGTTCGTGGGCTGTCAATTGACTCGGTAAAAACTGATAGCAAACTAGATACTACTTTGTCGCTTGAGGATCCTTTGAGAAGATTTACACGGTCTGCTTTGAAAGGTAAGGCAGTGAAGCCTTTGGTGACTAAATCCACGGGGAAGTGTGATGTGGGAGAGAAGAAGGGAAACCTAATCTCAGGTGGCATTACTGTTAGTGGACGGTTGAAGAATTCTGTTTTGAAGAAGTTCCCCACCAAGTTAAAGGAACTTCTTGATTCAGGTATATTGGAAGGAGTGAAAGTGATGTATATCAGAGGCCCAAAGGTATGATTTCATGTTCTGAATTCATAATTATGTTAATTTGGTAAGTTTCTGGCCAGAGTTTTGATCTTGATGTGTTAATTGTAGTTAAGAGAACAAGGAGAAACCGGGCTTCAAGGAGAGGTCAGGGGCTCTGGGATATTGTGCTTTTGCAGTAAATGCCGAGGGAATGAAGTAAGTATTGTGTATGAGTTTGAAATGTTAATGTTGATCCTTAAGAGTTTAAACCCTTTCAGGCTTGTTAGTTTGATAAAAAAAATGTATGCACGTTTGCTTATGGTCAATGTAGGTTTGTACACCAACCGTTTTTGAGCTGCATGCTGGCAGCTCAAATAAACGTCCCCCATAATATATATACCTGGAGAATGGGAATACACTTCGGGATGTCATGAATGCATGCAAAGATTCCTCCATGCAGATGTTGGGAGAGTCAGAAATGTTGTTGGTTTGACCATAAAGAAATCGACCTTCTGCTTGAATTGCAGAGGTTGCTTTTGCATCATTTAGACTTGCTATGATGTCTTCTTTATTTCTTTATTTGGTAGTTTATTGAAAATATGAACATTTCCTTGAAGTTTAGGCTCTCTTTCTGAAGCTGGCTCTGGAAAATCTGTGATGCTTTGTGCTTCATGTGCTGGGTTAATTGACTATCATCAAGCTAGCTTGGTGCAAACAGCTGATACTGGTCATGGAGAAGGACACCAAACAGCAAATTCTGGTCATAGGGATGGACCCCAAACTGCTGATACTGTTCGTGGGTGTGGACACCAAACAGCTGATACTGGTCATGGTTTTGGACACCAAAAAACTGATACTGGTCATGGGTATGGATTTTCCTGAGTTTCTAGACAGAGAAGTGCAAGCAATACTTAGTTTATCTTCGTGGTATTATTATTTCTTCATGCATCATAATAATTCATAATTCTTGAATTCGTTAATTTAAAAATTGTGAGTCTATGACACTGTTCATCTTTTGTTTACAAACAAAGTAACAAAACTGTTTCTCCAGTAATATGCGTGCATTTACTTGCGCTACTTTTGTTAGGTACTGTAATAAAAGCTTAGGAATCCATGAAAATATTTTTGTAGTGCTGATGATCTTGCTATACGACTACTGTAAAATGTAACTCATGGTGAGTCTTCTTGCCGTCAAAGAACAAAGTAACCTTTGTGGATTGTATAGATGTGTACGAGGTGTCGTAAAAATTGTTGGCAATAAGTTCTTAGCAAGTCTGTCAACTTATGCACTCTTTTTATTTTATTTTTTTCTGAATGCCATGCTACTTTTATTTATATTTGAAGAACAAAATTTTCTATGGAATTAAATTAGCAATTACATAGATTTCATTATATATACAGAGATATCTGCAATATAGCGATTGGGATCATCTGTTTGTTAGTTGTTACTATATCAAGATGAATTTTATTGCCGTATTTTTTTAAGTTTTCTAGTTTGTAGCTGTCTCTTTTTGTGTCATTTCAGAACTGCAAAGCAAGACCCAGCTCCAAATTCATCCGAGAGGGTGCAAAAGTCCAGCTCGTCACGAAGTAAAAGTCAAGGAAGAGTAACTAGACAGTTAGTACTTTGGAAATCTTTTAAATTTTGAGTTATGCTCTATTGTAATTTCAATGATCACAGCTCTAATTTTCCCCCATCTGTTACCTACATATAAGGGATCTGCGGTTGCATAAGTTGGTTTTTGAAGAAGATGTATTACCAGATGGAACTGAAGTAGCATATTATGCTCGTGGGCATGTTTGTTCAATATCAATTAGCAAGGCGAAGAACCGTGTCTTTTAATTAGTTTTTTTTGTCTTTCCTGACTTGTATTTTACTGGACAGAAATTGCTGGTTGGTTATAAGAAGAGATTTGGAATTATTTGCACATGCTGTGATAGTGAGGTAAATAAGTTTTTACATAGTGCCATTTTATTGCGTAGTTTGTCATGTTTGTAATAGTCGATGTATTTTAATCGGCAGGTCAGTCCCTCAACATTTGAAGCACATGCTGGGTGCGCATCTCGTCGCAAACCGTGAGTATTTGTTTTTCAGGTTTACATTATATTCATGATGTTCCTTTGGTTGTTAGTTGCAATAAAGAACCCTGGCACTCTACAGAAAATATTTTCTTTCTATACCATGAATGATTGTTTGAGACAAGGGTGGGTCGCCTATTCCTAAATCCAGTGGAATTTAGGCGGTTGTAATTACTGCTTTTTTACATTAAGCCATATGCACCATAGTACTTGATTTATAGAAAAATATATGTTCTGAATATATGAAACAATTCCAAAATTTCTAATTCTTTTTGTTCTTGGATTTTTTTTGCAGTTATTTGCACATTTATACTTCTAATGGTGTATCTCTCCATGAATTATCAATCTCTCTATCAAAAGATCAGAGGTTCTCTACAAATGATAATGACTACCTTTGCCATTACTGCTATAATGGGGGGAATTTGTTGTGTTGCGATGGATGTCCAAGGGCATTTCACCCAGGTAAACTTCCCGCTTTTTTTTTTTTGAATAGTTTCTTTTTCATTGGGACTCTTCCTGAGACAGTGTGGGTTTTATTGTAAGATACTCTATCTTCAACTCAGTCATTGGAGCACCACAATTGTTTATTTATGGAGTTGGAGTGAAAGTAGTACAGCAAGGGTTATGTTTTGTAATTGACATTCAAAAACGGTTCTCAAATTGCAAAGCTAGGAAGTGTCTCTTCAGAAACCTGATGGCATAAAAACATATGGGTGCACAGACTTGAAAAATTCCTTTGTATTTATCTTTTGTAAGTTGTTGTCTTCATAGAGGGGGTAGCCACTAGCCAGATAGCAAGAACTTAGAAAGAAACTTGCCATTTGTGGAAAGATTGAAATGGCTTCTTTGGATTTTCATACCCTCTCTTAGTCGTGTCTTTGACATTCAGTTTCTTATTTTTTATTTTTCATTATTGATCTTTAATGATGATGGCGATGATCGTATTTTTCGTTGCACGCTTATCCTGAGACTTGCATAGCTGTAGGTTTATCTTGGGATTGTTACTGGTCTATAAATGGTAGGCGTTGCTTGGTTGCATGAAATTGTTTGGACATTTTCATAACAACTGTGTCATGCATTTTTTGGAGATTTCTACTACTGTAGTTTTGGATGGTTCTTTTTCTTTTGCTTATATATGAAATTATGGTCATATAAAATGGGTTTTTGTTTTACCACTTCCAAATGTTTCCAGTAGTATTTGTCTCTTTATTAATTGGGATTAATTTTCTTGTCTAAAATTATCTTATGAAGGTTCAAATGATTTTTTCTAGGCTTTTGTTTCCTCTTGTTCTTTGTATCTGTTTATGACTTTATGTAGGTTTTAGTGGTGTCCTCAAATAAAGTTTCTTTTGCATTAAAAAATAAATAAAAGAAAAGAAAATGAATTGTATTACTAAAAGATTCCTTGTATATTTTTCTTTCTTTCGTTCATTTTAGATTTTGGCTCACCCAATCAATGTCAACCTATTGTGAATCTTCTCATGAGTTTCTTATCTAATTTACTCTCTGGGCCAACTGCAGAGTGTCTTTTTCTGCCAGACATTCCTTGTGGCACCTGGTACTGCAAATTCTGTGATAATATGTTCCAGAAGGAAAAATTTGTGGAACATAATGCTAATGCCATGGCAGCTGGACGAGTTGCAGGAGTTGACCCTATTGAACAGATAACCAATCGATGTATTCGAATAGTCAAAACTCCTGAGGCTCAAATTGGTGGATGTGTTTTGTGCAGGTTTGTATTTAATGATTTTGCAAACAGTCAATTTTATAGCCATTTCTTATGTTATTCTGTTAGTCTACTTATATTTTTGCCACCCATTTGATTATGTTTATTTTTGCCATGAACCATAAGTTTATATTCTTTGCATCATTTGATCTTTACAGAAGTCACGACTTCTCCAAAATAAAATTTGGTCCCCGCACTGTTATTCTTTGTGATCAGGTCATTTTGCTAAGACTCAAATATCATATCCTGGTTATCGGTTTTTTAATTCTTGGTTTTTCTTATGTTTATAATTGATTTTTGTACTAAATATGTGATTTTTTCAGTGTGAAAAGGAATTTCATGTTGGCTGTTTGAAGGATCACAACATGGATGACCTTAAGGTGCTGTTTGAATATATCTTAATAGTACACTCCTTTCCTCATTCTCCCCTCCTTGGACTACCTTGTAGTATGGCCTCCACACAACCTTGTGGACCCAAGACTTTATTTTAGTTTAAGGAGGGATTGTGCTGCTAGGCTTATTGGCCATTGACATTATCATGTACTTTTCTTGCTTCAAAGTTTTACTTGGTATTGTTTCGTTGATGTCACTTGGACAACAGGAGTTGCCAGAAGGAAATTGGTTTTGCTGTGCAAACTGCAACAGAAATCATTCTGCTTTGCAGAAGTTGGTTGTTCATGGGGAAGAAAAGATTCCAGAATCATCTTCAAATGCTATAAAGAAGAAACATGAAGAAAACGGGACGGGGAGCGTGAAGGACCTTGATATAAGATGGAGGGTTCTTAGTGGAAAGATGTCCGCTTCTGCTGAGACTAGAGTGTTACTTAACGAGGCTATTGATATCTTTCATGTGAGTCATTTTTATTTCATTGCGTTGATCCTATTTTTGAAGTTGAGGATCTTAATGACCAATACTCCTATATACTTTTTCGTGCCTTTTTGGATAAATCTGTGTTTTTCAAAGTGGTAGAACTCATAAAGATGCTCTTATGAATGAATGATGCTGTCATTTGCTGTAGTTAAATGTTTTTAATTGATTTCCCATGGACTCTTCTGCTGCAGGAACGGTTTGACCCCATTATTGATCCTTCAATTAAGTCTGGTAACAGTACACGGGACCTAATCCCAGCAATGACTTATGCGTAGGCTTTACTGTTTCCTTAATTATGTATGCAATTTTTGGTGTCATATTTAAAGTTTCTGCTGCATCAAGTTTTATCCTGAATGATGCGCTAATTCAATTCTGCAGAAGAAACTTCAAGGGCCAGGAACTTGGTGGGATGTATTGTGCTGTATTAATAGTCAAGTAAGATTTTTAACTGAATTTGCTGTATTTTCTTGTCGAACTTGTCATTTACACTGGGCGCTGTTGTTATGCAGCCGTGTTGTTGTTTCTGCTGGAATCATTAGGATTTTGGGGCAGGAACTGGCAGAAATACCTTTAGTTGCCACAAGGTCCAGTAGCCAACGACAGGTGATTATCAGCTGCCATTATGCTAATGGATCCCTCTATTCTTTCCTTTGGTTTTAAGTGTTCTCTCCATTTTCTTTCCAGTCCAATAAGTTTCAGTGGAATGTGATGTCTAATATGAACCAAGTAATTATTGGCTGCAGGGTTACTTCGGGTTATTATTCACTTGCATTGAGAAGCTTGTTGGCTTTCTCACTGTGAAGAACCTCGTGCTTCCAGCTGCAGAAGAAGCTGAATCTATCTGGTTAAATAAGTTTGGTTTCAGCAAGCTAAGCCCGGATGAGGTGAATGTGCTTTCTCATATGTTAGCTCCAGCCTCCAGCAGTACACAAATTGAGCTGGGACTAATTTATGCAATTATTGTGCATTGCAGCTTGTCGAGTATAGAAGATCTTACCAGATGATGATATTTCAAGGGACATCTATGCTGAGGAAAGCAGTCCCAAAGTGCCGAATTATTGATAAATCGATGAATGCTTGAAATGTAGAGGACATCTTTTTGTGTACAGGAAACATGCCGCCCGAGAGGTGATTTTTTTTTTCAGCCTGTTATAATTTTACCTCTTGTTTTGGTGAACTTCAAAGAGCAAAGCAGGAGGTTTCTGATGTGGATAGTAGAAAATTTTGAGACATTTTTGATGAGGGTGACCAAATTAAAACAAACCAAGTGTTGTATTAACTTAACCCGGACTTTTGCCGCACAATTTGGGCTCGTTGACACTTTGACTGATTGGGCATAAGACGTGGCCTATTTATATCCACTCGATGACTATTATGTTCTGGGAAACGTGTCCGATGCCTAGCGTGAGGAAGAGCACGTGCCTTCTTCTTGACACGTGCCGATAACTGGTACCACCAAACGTCAAATGACGATCAAAATTTGTGGCTGCAAAACCCTCCATCGTCAATCGGTGGAGACGCATTCTCGCCGGCCATGGTATGTGAACGAAATGACGATTAGCTCCTTACGTCTAGTACGTGTCTCAGTCTGATTAGTGTTAGCAGGTTCCATCATTCACATTTCATGACTTTCGCTTTCTTGTATGGAAACAGAGATATTCCAGAACTCTATGCCAAACTTCTACGCAAACACCTCTCCATCTTTATTTCTTCTCCATTGAAGAAATCACGAGAATTGGATAAATTCCGCTAAAGTTAGGCAACCGTCAATAATCGAGCGAAAAATGGCAATCCTTCTCTCTACTGCTGCTGCTACTATAGCCAATTCTGTAACGGCAATTTCAATTGGTAGCAGGATCAACGATAGAAGCCTTTGTTTCTCGCACCCAAAAACTCTCAACAGCCAAAGCCGACACAAAAGAATAAAGGGTGTCTCTCCTCTACGAGTGGCAGCACCCCCGTCAGTATCTACGTCAGATCAAGAACAAAAGGACCCAATTCAAGGACAAGTACAAGAGCACAGTAGTATTGTTGATGATGAGTTTGGTGAAGAGAGTAGTGACTCAAAGTTTTTGTGGAGGGATCACTGGTACCCGGTTTCCTTGGTGGAGGATCTGGACCCTCAATTGCCCACGCCGTTTCAGCTTCTTGGTCGAGATATTGTAATTTGGTTTGATAAGGCCAACTCCCAATGGGTTGCCTTTGATGACAAATGCCCGCACAGGCTCGCGCCTTTATCTGTGAGTTCCCTTAATCTTCTGTTTGTTGGATGTTCTGATTTGTGCTCGTTAAATCGATCTCTTAAGTCTTAACGCCGTAAGTGGGTTGATATGGAAGTTTCGAATCTGCATGTTGTATTTGTTGTTCGATTTTGTTCAATTAAGAAGTAAGCTATGTAAGGTGTCTGAGTTGTCAATGAGCATAAATGGTTAATAATTAATGACTCTACATCTTCGATATTATCAATCAACTGATGTAAATTAGTACTATTTTAAAGTTTATGCATGAATTAGCTTGGCTTGAACGGTTTGTTTTGAATAATATGGAACCTATGATTAAAAAAAATAGGGTTCCTGGGTTGTGGTGTTCTAAGCTCTGTGGCTTCCTTCCACATGGTTTTCTAGCTTTTTGAAGTCAATGTTATGATCAGATTATTTGATTTCATAGGAGGGACGGATTGATGAAAATGGGCACTTGCAATGTTCATACCACGGATGGTCTTTTGATGGGTGTGGATCTTGTACTCGGATTCCTCAGGCATTTCCAGAAGGGCCTGAAGCACGAGCAGTTCAGTCTCCTAGAGCCTGTGCTACTAGATTTCCAACAATGGTGTCTCAAGGTCTTCTCTTTGTTTGGCCAGATGAGAATGGCTGGGAGAAAGCCAATGCCACTAAGCCCCCTATGTAATTTACTTTTTATGCTTATATTTTTTTCCTATTGATTCATTTGTTGAAATTTTTTATATGGTTCTCATATATGGTGAATAGTCAGTGTCTCAGTGATCTATTATTGTTATCCTAATTTATTAGGTTGCCTGATGACTTTGGAAATCCCGAATTCTCAACAGTGACAATTCAGCGAGATCTGTTTTATGGCTATGATACACTCATGGAGAATGTATCTGACCCTTCTCATATTGATTTTGCTCATCACAAGGTGCTCCTTTAGAACCTAAATATCTTAAATTTCTTTTGAGGATGATTGGCTGCTGTCTTTAGAACCTTGTGTTATTGTGACTTTTGCAACCGTGTAATAGTCAATGAACCGTTTGGTGGTTTTGGCAGGTGAAATGTCTTTCTAGCCATAACTTGCTATTTAACAGTTTTTACCTGCATTAAAGTATAACGTTAAATTACCTTCCCTAGCCAAGTAAAATTATTATTATGACTGTCGGGCCGTCAGCACATAAAAGTAAGATAATGGTACACAGTTTCTGGTGTATAAGAACTTTATAAAACTATACTCTTTTTCATGACAATATGTGGCTAAACAAGGAACAACAATGAAAGGTATATATTGTAGTTTCATGTATGCATTGATATTTCGATATCATTTGTGCTTGCAGCGATCATTTAGTTCTGTTTATCTTAACTGGAGTCATATTTGCCCAGGTAACTGGAAGGAGAGAGAGAGCTAAGCCTTTGCCATTTAAGTTGTCATCTAGTGGTCCTTGGGGATTTGCTGGAGCAAATGAAGGGAACCCAAAAATCAGTGCCAAATTTGTTGCACCTTGTTATTACATAAATAAGTAAGTTTATCAGAGGCTTAAGATTTGTATGAAGGGTGTGTAGATTAGTTTTATTTTTGTAGGTTCGGTACTGGGGCTGATGTCAAGAGGATGCTGTCCTGTATGTGAATGGTTGAACAATTTCAAGCAGTTTCGTAGTTTGTTATAAAAATTTCAGGACTGCTGGTGAATTGTCTCGTGAACATTAATTAGTGTTTGCCAGTTACAGGAGTTACTACATAATTTCACCTTGACGACTTGTCACCACAGTATATGTCGTGCAAGAGGCCATTAAATGTTACAATTTGATGATTTGGGGAAGCTGACAATGTAGAGTTACCCTGTCTTTTGTATTCAAATTTCTGTGAAAGTCCTTTGCAGTTTTATTTCTTTATATATGATAGAGAATTTATGTTATTCTTTCATCCTTGTTGCTTTTAAAAGTATTAAATACATATTCTTATTTTTCAGAGTTGAGATAGACACAAAACTTCCTCTAGTTGGAGATCAGAAATGGGTAATATGGATTTGTTCCTTTAATGTACCAATGGCCCCAGGGAAGACTCGTTCTATTGTCTGTAGTGCTCGGAATTTCTTCCAATTCACAATGCCTGGGCCTTCCTGGTGGCAGGTAAGAACCTATACACTTCTGAGGTAGAGATTGCTGGGGTAGATACTGCTGGGTTTGGCTTGAATATTAGTGCAATCTTTCATATTTATCCTTATTTCGTAATAAACTGTACTTGGCTTTTCAGGTGGTTCCTAGATGGCATGAGCATTGGACTTCAAATAAAGTTTATGATGGGGATATGATTGTCCTCCAAGGTCAAGAGAAAACCTTTCTTTCCAGTGCAAGGGATGGCTCCACTGATGTCAATAAGGAGTACACTAAACTAACGTTCACGCCCACACAGGCAGATCGCTTTGTCTTGGCTTTTAGGAATTGGCTTAGGCGACATGGCAACAGCCAACCTGAGTGGTTTGGCTTTAGCAACCTATCACCTTTGCCATCAACAGTCTTATCAAAACGCCAGGTGTGAAAAACTCTTGCTTTGTTTTTGAAAATTCCCCTACACCACGCAAATTCTTTATTTTCTTTTCTTCCTGAAGATAGAATAATGAGATGAACTTGCATTTGGACGGAAACAGACAAACCTAAAAGACAAGCAGGTAGTAAGATTGGCAACATCCTTAAAAGAATGAGATCCTCAAACTTATTTGAAGGGTTTAGTTTAAACTCACTGATTGTAGTCTTTAGTGCAGATGACAACTTAAGCTGGTTCAGTAATTCTAGTTTTTGTTATCTTCCAGATGTTGGATAGATTTGAGCAGCATACACTCAATTGTTCATCTTGTAGAGGAGCTTATACAGCATTCCAGACCGGGCAAAAGCTCCTAATTGGCACAACTATACTTTTCTGTGCTACATGTGGGATCCCTTCAGATATGCAACTGCGGATTGTTCTAGCTGTAATGGCTCTAGCAAGTGCTGGTTTGGCTTATGCTCTGCATGAACTCCAGAAGAATTTTGCTTTTGTTGATTATGTACATGCTGAAATAGAATGAATAGAAAGAGAAGTGGATATCATCTTGGACTTTATTGATACTTGATTAGGTGAGATATTATTGTACAGTTTTCACAAAGTTAATTGCCAAGTCAATTTCCATGAGGTATAATCTACCAGAAAAAAGACCCAATTTGAAACCTGTTCAAATCAATAAACCCCCCTGTTCATATGACCAAACTCAGTGTTACAAATGTTGGGATGTGCATAAGAATCAACCTTGAATCATGATTGCCAACATCAAAGCTAAGCAATATACCGAGAAACCCAGAATCTTAGAGATCCAGATTAGACTGGTAAACATTACATTCTGGAACACAAATTATGACATTATAGCAATAAACAAAACCAGAGTAGACGGCTGGAACTATATTTCCATTCAATACCTACAAAGTCCAATAAATTTGTTCAAAACAAGAAATTGGCATAACTGAATATTTTCATAACCTAGAAAGAGAAAAGACGAGAGAGGCCAGGCTCTAAAACCAGTAGCCAACTACCCAAGTTAAACGAAAAACACAAAAGCAATTAAGTGCTAGTGAATTTGGTTACAGCCTTGGTGCCCTCAGAAACAGCGTGCTTTGCGAGTTCACCAGGAAGTACGAGCCTAACAGCAGTCTGAATCTCCCTGGAAGTGATGGTGGGCTTCTTGTTGTACCTAGCCAGACGAGAGGATTCCTGGGCGAGCTTCTCAAAGATGTCATTGATGAAGCTGTTCATGATTCCCATGGCTTTGCTCGAAATCCCGATGTCCGGATGCACCTGCTTCAGCACCTTGAAGATGTAGATCTTGTAAGTCTCTACGCTCTTCTTCGACTTCTTCCTCTTCTTCTCGCCAGCTGCCTCCTTCGGTAGCTTCTTCTCCGCTCTGGGCTTTTTCTCAGAGGGGACCTTCTCCGCCGCCTTCTTTTCCTCAGCCGGTTTCTTCTCCGCTGGCTTCTTCTCTGCAGCCTTTGGTGCCATTACGATCTGATCGAGAGTATTTTCACAAAATTCTCGTAACGATAATTAGAGGGGGAATTTGAATTTGGGGATATTGCGCTGGGGGTTAGGATTATATAGGAAGAAAGATGAAGTTTGATTGGTTGGTTAAAGAAATTTGCGGATCGATGATGTGGGCGATATTCGGATGTTCGATACTTTGGCAGCACAGAACGGACGGTCCGGATGTTCGATCCCTTAAAACTATGATTTGGGCATTACGAGGCTCGGATCGATGACATGGAGATGAGGTTTGGTAAGAAGAAAGAATGGACGGTGAGGATTAGTTGGTGAATGACCGGGATCTTGAAGAATTTTGTGCCTCTTTTGGTCAAGTGGTTTGGGTTAAGTGCGGCTGGCGAAAACTTGAATTTTGGGTTATTCCCGCTAAATCGAATTATCAAATTCAACCAATCTCTAATTAGTGTATTTTGGTTAATTAATTAAATTCACTAATTTGGTTCCTTTAATCTATATTACATAATTGAGGTGTCTTATTGGACACGTCCACTAAACCCAAATTTGGATGAGTTAGACACACGCAAATCTTGGAGCGAGTTCTAGCAATTATACATCATTTGGAAATAGATATGTCAGATTAGAATCCAACATCCGACCCTGAGTGATTCTTTACGTCATAAGTTTGGAGAGAACTAATTAGGCAATCACTAAGCAATTATAAATCATTTTACTATGTGTACAATCTATAAGTTTTTCTTATTATTCGAGATTAATAATTTTTAGACCAAATAACAACTCACGGGTTTATCTCTAGTTAATTTGAACCTTTCGACTCATTCATAGGAGTTGGGTAGTTGATAAGAATTATTTGGGCTAATGGGCTTAAGGCAGATTGGGCTTTCGTGAATCCACTAAAATTTGACAAGGACTTAACTGCAATCAAAGAGTTGGAATGAGGTCAAAACATAATAAACTGTTTAATGGAAGGCCAATGTTGTAACCGGGACAAATTGCAGACCGGGGGTCCTGTCACTCACTCTGTATTCTGTAAAACTGTTGACAAAAGTCAAAACCCGCACATACTCGCTGAAGATAAGATCACACGACGAGGAAGTGTTCGGGTGCGGAAACTGGCAATGGCTTCATCATCTGCAGCGGCGACTTTCTCAGGGATTCACAGTTTCGGTGGAATCCCTAGAGAAACCCCAAAATTATCTGATAAAAGAACGGTCATGGCGGTTGTGGCTCAAAAGAAAGCTAAGAAGTCTCGAAAGGTAACAGCTCGTAATGGGAATTTGTCAATTTCCCTATCTACTCGTATTGCCGTTCGAAATCTTCTTGTTAAAAAACTGATGAAGATAAAAGGGAGAAATTAATGGGATGAAATGGCCCGAAAACGATTGACTACCTTCAGCTACTACATTTTCTCAGCAACCAAAGCAGTGGCTAGCTTGGTTTATTTTATTTATTGAGCTTCTTGTTGTTAGATAATTTTAAAAGAGGATGTGCCAGACCTGGGAAATAAAGGACAGCTTCTTGATGTGAAGCCTGGGTACTTCAGGAACTATCTTCATCCCATGGGAAAGGCCCAAATGGTCACAACACT
The DNA here is from genome assembly GCF_013401445.1 of Tripterygium wilfordii. NCBI lineage: Eukaryota > Viridiplantae > Streptophyta > Magnoliopsida > Celastrales > Celastraceae > Tripterygium > Tripterygium wilfordii. The sequence continues at coordinate 11,419,890 of NC_052253.1, read as the reverse complement.
TTTGCTCAAGTAATGTATAACTCCTCCATGTATATTGATTTTTTCCTTTTACAATGTTTGATTATGCTGCATGTAGCATTGATTTCCTGTCTCCACTTTGCATTTTTTCTTTTTCTGTAATTTAGGATATTATGATAGTGCATAATGCTTTGCTTGATGGAGATGGGCCAGTGTTCATTGCGTTTGCCTAGACATTTCATTTAATAAAGATAAAGATAAAGATAAACAATTCTCGTGGACAAGGCTGTAGTGGGGGGTCGGGAACAAGAAAGATGATTGTTTTTAGGAATTGAACCTTTGACCTTTAGGTTGTACCTTTGCGACTCTATCACTCGTCCACATGCTCATATATGGACATTCCATTCAATAAGGTGTTTATATTCGCATAACATTAAACTGAGACATTGAAAGAAGAGAACAATAGTAAAAAACTTTATATTTTGTTGAGATGATTTTTAGGAATGAATTTCGTGATTATGCACAGGATAAAAGTTTATGATGTCGAAATTGGTTGTTAAATCGTTGAGAACGAATTAGCTTGTTTCCTATGACCAAAGCTAAATTTTTGTTGTATTAAGTCGGTTATTATTTCCTTTAGGGAGATGCGGATGGAAGAAGAAAGAATTGAGGCTGAGAAAAAAGGGGTAATTGACTGCTTCATATATATTTTGCTCTTCTATTCTAGAGGCCACAACTACTATAACAGGCTCACAAGGTGTCAAATATAAGTTAAGATGTCTCTGTAGCTGTTATTGGATGACAATTCTGAACTTTTACATTTTTACTCCTGTGTTAGCCGATTGTGGTTAAAAGTATTAACTCTGTTTCTAATTAGAAATTTCAGTAAATTGTGTGTTTCCATATGGCGTCCCAGATGCCCTAATGATGTTTTACTCTTCATCTGTTAAATATTGTTTTTGCTAGTGTAATGATTTAATCAGAAAATTTATTTCCAAGCTTACTCATGCATAGAACTATCATTGTGTTGGTTTACTTGATCCTATGGCAGGTAAAAGAAGAGGCACAACAACTTGCTTTAATGTTTCAAACTTTTGGAGTTTTCAAGGTGAAGCGCAAAGGTGGAAAAGGAAAACAAATATTTGGAACGTGAGTTGGATCTGCTGTAACATTAAGAATTTATCACATGTTTTCTTGTATATCATCTGTAGCGTATGTATTTTGGCAGTGTAACTCCTCAAGATCTTGTTGACATTATCAAGGCACAGCTTCAAAGGTACCGTCTTCCAAACCATGTAGACCTTTTTTCTTCACTATTATGTGGACTTCGATCTGACAGTGGTGACCATTCTAGGCCCATGGCCTGTCTGATTTAAACTTTTGAAGTACTGGAGTAGCATATAACTAAAATAAGTAATCGTCTTGAAATTGGGGGATATAATGTACTTCTCTCACTATGAACTGATGTTGAAGCCCTCAATTCTGATATTTTATAATTGCTTTGTTCTCTGCTTGCTTATTGATGTTTAGGGATGTGGACAAGCGTATCGTTTTTCTTCCGGAGATTCGAGAAACTGGAGAATATATAGCAGAACTGAAACTTCATCCAGAAGTTACTGCCCAAGTTAAATTGTATGTCTATGCTAACTAAAGGACAGGCTACTTTTCGAGGCTCTGCTTTCTGAATGGACAGTTTCTGTGAGAAACTTTCATCCTTATGAGGTATGCTCACCTCTGAAGCTGGAAATCATTTAAACAGGAAAGATAGTTTTGCCCTAATACTGAAAATTTTCTGTTTGAGAAAAGAAAACCGAACCGCACCGAAATATTAGCAAAACCGAACTGAACTGAATATGTTCGATTCGGTTTTTGCTTTTTCGGTTTTGCTCATAGATAGTTTTGGCTTATAGATGGTTCCAGGATGTTATTCGTTTTTCTGTTGTGCTTAAGTGAAGATCTGAATATGGTGTTAAGATCATGACCCAGTGTTTATTAACTCATTATATTTCTTCTAATGTATGAAAGTTCTGAGTACTGATAGCATGCTTTTCTTAAAATATAAAGGGTCTAAGAGTGTTGAAAACCTACATATGTGTTGAAAATTAGATTCCTATGCTTACAGTTATATTCAACGCAAATATTGGTTGATGAAACTACCAACTAGTGTCTTGAATATGCATGTGCATCCATATTATTCCAAATAAATAAGTTTTTCACTGGATACTTGCAGGAGCATGGGACGCGGTTGTCAAATTCATAGAGATGCAGTTGGAACATGACAAATCTCTTCCTTGGCTGTGATGATTTTTTGTTGTTGTTTATTCTCTCCGCTATGATCCTTTAGAATTACTCCGGTCATCCGTGTTTGCTGCTTTTGAAAAAAATTAATGATTTTAACATTGAATTTAGTGTTACAGTCTCACTTTTTTTTTAAGAAGTGATGTTATAATGTTAGAAACTTTTCAATGGGACAATTAATTTAGTCCGGGTTAGGGTTTGAACCTTGACATAGTTTTAATCGAACAAAATTTTTATGTTTAGACTTAGATTTCAGACATATAACTTATGTTCAACCTTAGTTTAATCCGGATTGGACAAATTCAATCATCCGGACGTAATGCAACTCCTGCCAAGCAAATTAAGACACAAATCTGTCGATGTTTCACATGGTAATGTCTTACACTACACTACACGCAGTTCTCATTGCATAACTACAATGACCATGGAAAACCTAACCCAAAAATCAATATAGTTAGGTGCGTTCACCAAAATAAGACCATAAAACTACTAATGACAAAACCTCACTTCTTCATCTCTACATCGTGATTGTGAGGTGTCACATAAGACCAGATTTAATTAGCTTATTCAATTGGTTCAATATTGATCAAGTAGGGCATACCAAAAACGTATGTAATTGGATAAAGAGATTGAACAGGTTAAAGTTGGGAATACAATAGAAGAATATAATGATTTCTCATTCTACTTGGGATAAGGATCTAGAAATTTATAGCCTATTATATGTATCATTTTTCGTCCATATAAATTTATAGCCCCGTGATCAGATGCGGACGCACATACTACTATAATACAGGCATCCGTGTTTTTGCCAAAGTGTGGGACCCACTGTGTTGGGCCCCACAAATGTGTGTTGGAAAACATTGTCCATAATTTTGGAAGTTATGGGTGTGGAATTGACTTCTATTACGTACAGCCATCACTAGGTAGCTATGTATATACAGTATGAGCATCACAATCTTAATTGTCTCTATCACAAAATGATGGACGTGCCGCTACACGATGAAGGGAGGAATATATGGATAAGCAAAGGAATTTCTTTAGCCATCCAAATAGCTGGGAAATTGGAGAGCGAGCACTCCACCTCAGTATATCTCATGGACTGTCCGGACGGAGTACCTGCAGTAGATTACTCTGCAGTTTTCTACAGTTTCAATCAGCAGCGTCCAATCTATTTACTAAAATAAAATAAAAAAACAGACTGGGCTCCACGGTGATAAACACAATAGACGCCCTTGATAGAAACTGCAGGGGCCCTTAACTCTTAGCTTATCACTGTTGGACTGGTATTGTCGAACAGAATCACTTTGTGGCCACTGCAGGCTTTCCAACTACAAAAGCAGATACGTACATATATGTTTAGGTTGGCAAGAGGAAGGTTACATACACACTTAAGCAAGGTGAATGATGTGAAGGAGAATATTGGGAAGTTTCATTACAAGCTAAATTAACCCCCTCCCACTACATGTGCTAATGTCAATGATGATCTCTATTTTAATGCGGACATCTCACGCAATGTGTCCACATGCCTTACCCTACCAGCATTCACCAAAACGTGCACATAACAAACTCCCTAATAAGTGAAGTGTAACTGTCAGTTTAAGTCCCCAGCACCAAATTAATGATATTTATTTATGTCTTTGTGTTTGAAATTTAACATGGTATCGGAGCAAATACTTGGTCTATTTTGGACATGAGCTCTACCCGTGTTCACTTGTTGGACGTCGAATAATCGAGCCCACAAGTGCGGGGGAGTGTCAAGAATTGTAATCCCACATCGGATTGGCATAACCAAACCGATTGATATATAAACAAAGTTCAAACAACTCTCACATAACAAACGTGTTTTCCGGATCCAAGTACTATGGATTAGGCCCATGAGAACAAATCTAAGGACTCTTGACCTAAAATAGACAATATTTAAATCCACTCTTCTAGTTTGATTGCATGTCTTACGACAAATTAATATTAACTAACCTGGATCAGCTGGTAAAACCAATTGATGGAGTGGCCGAGACTACGAAGCCATGAAATCATGTCAACATATATAGTTAAGTGACTTGCAAAGCAAGCAAGAGAGGAGAAAATAGTTGGTCATGAATTAGGTGTAACGAGCAGGCTAATAAGTAACACAAAGGCGAGCCATTGAAAAGGAGACTACATGCTATGGCCAAGTGGATACATATGGCATGGCTAGTAAGCAACCCAGCTTGGCTATCCATTTATTCCCTGTCATTTTACCTCTTTAAGGTTTTTATTGTGAGCAAAGAGGAACCTAATCCACGACTTTTGGTTGTGGTGCTGGTGCTCTGCCAAACCCTAGCCATGCCACATCACTCTCTCCCCCCCACTACTTATTATGAACAAAAGCAAATACAAAAATTAAATCCAATAAAAAACACACACGAAAAAAAATTGAAGGAAGATGCTCCCATCACTTACTTTTCGTGAATGAAAGGCAACCATCAACACTAACCACTCACTCAAAATATTCACACTTGTTTTTGATAACCGAAAATAATTTAGTAGACATGCTCTTTGAACAGCTCACTACGTCCAAATTCTGAATCGAGTAAGACATGCGTAAATCCAGACCTCAAATGAGATTTTTAACGCCTTGAGTCTGCAGAGATAATCAACTAAGCGGTTGTTAAGTGGTTGTGAAAATATTGAAAAGCCAACAAAAATAAATTAAATACAAGAATTGAAAGAATTAATTCATGATTTCATCATGGAATAATATTTCAACAATAATAATTCACGTTTATTTTATTTAATTTTCTTTTTCTCTATTTTTTTTTCAAAAATGGCAGTCCACCAAAGCCGGGGCTGAGAACACGAGAGGTGGTTGCGTTGACGTCGCGAACTGAAACTTTGATTCAATGGTACTGTGGTGGTGATCATCTTCCGGTGCCGGAAGATTTAGATCCAGACACAAAATACTTCTGGCCGGCGTCTTAACCTCAATTGGTCCATCGACAGTGTTGTTGTTGTTGTTTGTGTTGGCTCTGTGTCGCCTCATATGCCCACCAAGTGCTTGTCCTGATGTGAACTCCGACCCACAAATTGAACACTCATGAATCTTCCCCTTATTGGGAATACTCTGGAATAAAACAGCAGTCGTCGGAGTAATTTTATTGAATTGCGATTCTTCATCGGTTTCTTGAATTGCAGGTAACGCCGCCGTTAGAGACTCTGTTTTCTCTTCCATCACCATCGGCTTTGGTTTATTGTGACTCGCTCTGTGACCACCAAGTGCTTGAAATGAAGTAAAACTACGATTACAAGTTTTGCACTCATAGACATGGAATCCGGCCGCCTTGTTATTGGTGGTTGTGACCCTCGCAATCTCTGAGATTTTTCGAGCTCTGAATCTCTCCTTTCGAATTTTATCGTTTCCTTTAACCACTTGCCTCGGAAGAAAATCACCTTGAGCGAGCATAATTAGGCAATTTGCCATGTCTTCCTCGTCCTCCTCCTCTGTACTTTCATATATGTCACTCGACGTCGTCGTCGATGTAATCGAACCATAATCCTCCACAACCGCACCACCACCGCCACTGCGACTCGATGAGCTAGAAGTCAGCGCGGTGACACCAACAATCAGAGACGAAGACCTCTGGCACTTGGACCGCTTGCGTTTAACGATCTGGTGTGTGTGATCGTTAAAGCCAATGAATTCTTCTTTAGCTGCTTCCATGATAAAACAGAGCAAGAAATGGAAAGGAAAATTGAGATATTTAGGAAGTGATCTAACAAACAAGCAAGGGAAGGGAGGGTAATTTATATAGACTATTGAGCGTGTGAGAGAGCGAACAAGGCGAGGCCTATTAAAGAAAGGGACACACAAACAATGTAGAGCAAAGAAGGAATAGTGAGGGGGTTTCTTACTTCCTTATATATAGTGAATGGTTTGTACTAATTGTCTAATTTGTTTGTTCTATAAGCTCGTAAAGTGAGGTCCTAATTTTTAGAGTTCAAAATATTTTTTTTTAAATTTGAAAAAAAAAATTATTTTTATCAATCTTACAAACCCAACGATATATTTTTCATTCGAAACAAAAATCAAATGCAACATGAAAAAAGTTTACGCAATGTCCTTCGTTTTATATTCAACGATCCAGAATTAACATGCACTTTTCATATTGAATTTGATTTTTGTTTCGAACAAAAAAATATTATTGGGTTTGTAAGATCAATCAAAATACAAATATATTTTTTCTAAATTTTAAGAAAAATATTTTGAGCCCTAAAAATTAGGATTTCACTTTAGAACCTCACTTTAGAACCTCGTAAGAGAATTCCTATGTATATATATAAGAAAATTGGTGCAACAAAGTTGGTATTTTATGTGGGTGTAGAGCCGCCCCCGTGAAACAGTTACCAACTTCCCATGAATTTTAAGTCTATCTTTACATGCATTTTCAACCTTTAAGAAAGTGTAGTTGACTGGAAGATGGATGCACATGATTTAATATGGATCACGTGGGGAATATGGGACCTCCGATTTCACATGAATCTTGTGTATCCATCTTAACATTTGAGATAGTCAGGACAAAAAACATTGGGTTTTTTAGTATTTTTTTGCAGGAAAAGTAGTTCGTTTCACGCGCTTATTCTATGATTTCATACTCTCAATGCAAGTTTTCTTTTCTTCTAACACTCAATTTGTCAGTGAGTTCAATTTTGTAACTATTTTTGTTAGTCTACACTCTATAATTAACACCTTGTTTGACAAGCCAAGTGCAATATGATTGCGTGTGAGAGGAGTACTTTTAAGTCTCCGTTAATTAAGGGAACAAAATAGGATTATTCAGCACTAATTAACCACTAGTTTAGGCGGTGGGGGAGAAAGAAGTAATAGGTGAAGATTAGTTGGGGAGGGCTAATATAATTAGAGTTAGGACAATTGAAGGAAGGGTGGTTAATTTGATGGTTGTTAAAGGTAAGAGTTAGTTTCATGTAAATTTAACACAAGTCACGAATAAACACAAGAAATAAAATGAAAAAAAAAACAAAGGGTTTTGCACTTTAAAAAGCATGCTATACACCTCTCATTCACTCCATGTTGTAGGTGTATTGTTGTTGATCAAAGGAAAGTAGCACCACTATTTGGGTATTTGAGAGATTCGGGTGGCTTTCAAGCAACCAAAACCACCATTTTTTTATAACTTTCTCAAGGCTTAACTTGCTAGCTATCTAGCCGCACTAGTCTCGCTCTCTCTAACTCTCTCTCATGGAAAGCTTGTGGGAACAGTGTGTATAAAGGGTGCCAAAGTGTCCAATCCAGCACGAAAAAAAGGGGACATAAGTGATCATTTTAAGTTGGCTGGCTTTGGGTTATGGATGGTATGATTACTAGTAGTTAGGCAATTTGGGGTCTAATTTGATTGACAACGTACAACTAGCTAGAAACTGTATTCAGCAGCCAAATGCCTTATTTTCTTTCAGTAAGTGCAAAAATACATATTCAGGTATTTACCTTCCTAAGTTTAAATTTTAGGGACCAAAGAGGTAGTAGCCCAATTGATGAGAGTTGTTTCTCTTTGAGGGGTTGCGAGTTCAAGGCTCATGAAATAATAAATTTTTTCATATTTGTCTGCATGAATTGTGGGAACTTTGTGCTTCACATACACCTATGGAGAATAACTAATTACTAGTTGTTACCTGTTAGGGTTGTGGTGACGGACTTGTCCTTTGACGTTAATTATGACTCAAACTTAGCATTCCACAACGGATGAGTATTCCAATGGTCACACCGAATGAGGTTTGCTACATTGGTTGCCCTTGTTCATCATTTTAAAGAAAGCTTAAATTTTAGAGATAAATGATATTATATCTTCTACGAAATTAGGGGTGACACGGGCGGTCACTTAGGACCCTGAATCTCCAGAACCCTATATTTTTGAAAAATTATTAGTGTTATAGCAATCCAAACTCATTTAAGTAACATACGATATTTAATTTTTTTTGAAGAGTGTCCCTTTTTCAGAATTCGTCTAAGACTCCTGGAGACTTAGATACACCATTGCATGAAATATCACTAAACTCGCAATGATTGGCGCAATGGAGATAATAAGACTTGCTAATGAAGTTGACTCACAAGTCAACTAATAACATTGAAATCTAGGGGTTCCGTAATTCGTTTAAAATTATAGAGTCTACAATTTGAATACAATAATTCAGGAAGTGTGTCATATCACACTACATTTTTATTTTTTTTCATTTTTTCATTTTTCTGACTTTTTCTCTTCCATCATATATGAATTGTAAGCTATAGGGAATTGCGGAGCTCCTAATCCATAATGTTGATATCTTTGAATGAGAAAATCAATAATTGACTGAGAAGTTACCCTCTATCCCTTGAGCATTATAGCTACGTATATATTGGATAACAAGCAAAGTCGATCTTGTGTTAACATGGTCGCAAATTCTTTCACGACAAGTGTCGATTTCTTATATGTGTACATATAAAGAAAACTTTTGATGCAGGCAGTGGAACATGCAGCGTTGACCGCCAACTACATATATTTGTTTTGATCATACAACATGATATTTAATTAGATACATACTGTTGTTCCAATAATACTCATGCCGGCTTTCCTCTCCCCACTAATTCAGCCGAAGATACTAACAAGAGATAGCTCGGTTGACAATCAATTGAATTAAACATATTTATGATAATTTTTAAAAAAAATTGAGCCGAAGATGCATTGGATATGATACACTAGTATATATCACTAATCAACTTAGCTAGCTAGCTATATTAAAAGAAAATTGGCCAGTCCATAAACAATATGATATTATTATGCAAAGTTTTTAGTGAAAGTGGTGATGATGGTAAGGTAGTCAATCTCAACCGATATGGTCTATAGACTTACTGGGGTTGGATTTGGCCTTTACCATACATGGTCATCGTTAATAGGTTATCATTAATTCATGGTTGTGAACACTTCTTATCCATATCCCATATGAGTTGAGCATAAATGACCGATATGATTTATAAATAAAGATACAATACTTCTCAACTATTTAGAAGACTCTTTTAAAGATAAAATCGTGTGAGTTTTAGGCCTAAAACAAACACATCTCTTTTTTACTTTTTTTTTTTTTTTGTGTATAAAATAGAGCATATTTTATATTTCAAAATTTAATGTGCTTATCCGAATCAATGGGCGTAGACGAGTAATGGATAGAGGGTGTGAGTGTGGCAGATTCTTAGCTAGCGTAACAAATCAAAGTTGTCTGTTCATGTGATGCACGTAACGCCTTTGCCTTTGGGTGCGATGCCGCTACTCGCTCACTGCTCTGCGTTTATTGCTTCTCCTCCAGATTTGATACTTCTCCCTCTTTAGTCATATATAATAATCTTATCCCTGTATTTTGATTGATCATAATTAACTTTGATTACCATTACGTAAGGATTCAGGAATATTAATTAAGAAATAAAGGTCGTTTTTGCTTAAATCTTGTATTTACATATATTATAAAAATAAAAAAAAAGATGGTGTGTTTACTTAGCTTGCATCACTTGAGGGGAGGGTGGGGTCAACCAAGGCTATGTCATAACTGATGGGATTGATGAGAAGGAGAAGTTAGTACTAGACTACTTACTAGTGAAGTAGTAATGAACTTAATACTCACTCCACTTTACACAATTCTATAACTAATTTGTTATCAAAATTTGAGGAGAAATTTATGAAGAAAGTCCTATTTCTGAATTTTGTCTGTGTGAGGACTCATAATCGAGAAAATATTCAGTCATCCTGGTATGTCATGTCACATGCTGATGTGGTATATACACCAAGATCAAAAGTATTTTCATATTTTATGAGTTGTGATGGGTGATTGATAATAAAAGTAGTTAATTTATAATTCAAATCATTCATGATTTGGCATTAACATTCTATAAAATATCAAAATGTTATTGATGCTGCTATATCACGTCAATGTATGGCGTGGCATATTGCGAAAGGATAGAGAAGTGGTAACACTGAAGTGAGAAGTAGCAAAAGAGTTCATTTCGGTCTTTTTCGTAAAAAAAATACGCGGCACAATAGAGAACATTGGATAAGATTTAACAATGTGGATCCCCTAGTACCAGTTTTAGGGGATCCAAACCCAAACCCATGAGCTACAATTCATGAAAAAAATGTTAGTTGCAACTAAGCATGAACTTCCAAACGAAGCATATATAATATTTTTTATTATATACTTTTTTTTCCCAACAAACTAAGTAATCCTTTTTTTTTTCTTGGTTGTCAGTGAACTAACCGTCTTGAATCTTACCCGATTAGATTTTTCCCTTTTTTTATCCGTTGAAAATATTAAATATGGCATTTTCATGATGAATAGAATATAAATATTAAATAAATGTGTTAGCCAAAGAAATTATATATGGAGGGTCACCAAAAATTCACAGAAAATTATTATGTGGCAGGGAGTGGAGTGGAAACCATCTACTTTTCAGTGATCAACCAACTGGATGAAACGTGAATCTTGGTCAATAAAAAAAAAGGGTAAAATACAATTTGCGCTCCTCACGCTTGTCAAATGACAAATTTTCACCTCCAATTTGATAAAAGATACTTAGAGCATCTCTAACGGGAGACGCAAATCGAGAACAAAATGACTTAACAGTCATTTTGCTCTCTCAAACCTCAAAATCAGGCCTCGGTCTCCATTGGAGTTATAAATATGGTAACAAAAATGATGATGTCATTTCTTAGATGTAAAATATGATCCAGAGGAGAGAGAAAGTGGAGGATGCAAAATGACAATTAGGTATTAGAAGAGAGTTTGATAGAATATATTTGACGGATTTTGAGGATTTCATATATGAAGACGAGGGTTTTGGCTATTTGGATTGGAGTATGAGACTTTATTATTGAGGGGTCTTGAAAGAATCGATACAATTGTATTTTTCATTACATGAAAGACACTTCTCAAGAATTTCTAGGCCAAAAATTTGAGTGTTTTTTTTACAAATATGGGCTGAAAACTTGGGTTTTTTTTAAGCAAAAGTCTAAAAGCCGAAGCCCAAGCCCATTGAAAGGTTGCTTTGGGCTTCTTGGCTTCTTCAACCTATGGATGATTGTTCGCTTCTCTTCCTGAAGAGTGCCTCGCAGAAAGAGCTGCTTACCCTTACATCGCCCTCTCTCTCTCTCTCCCTCCCCGTCATTCGCGATCATGTGAGAAAAACAGAGAACTTGCTAGGGTTTCGAGTTTCGATCCGTTTGCTCTCTCCCCCATCGCTCGAGTCGAAGTGCTACATTGATTTTATGTATCTACGGTTTCGCGGAGAAACCACCAGTTGTTATCTAGGGCTCTCTATGTTATGATTCTTAGTTCATGCACTTCTGATTTGGTTGTTGTGGATTTTTTCCCAATAGTGTTTAGTTCTGCTGGAATTTATATGGTTTTGTTGTAAGCACGAAACTGAGAACAAAATGCAATTCGAGGATTTGTGTACATATTTACTGCGTCATGACCGTACTATTTACAAATTTGTTGTTGTATAATCAATACAGAAACTCTGGTGCTGAAATCTGGTGAGGCAAGTAAGTCGCCAATGACTCCCAGTTCGGAGAATTCACTCCATTCTGCAAGACCGGACGTTTGAGGGCACTCAATGCCATGGCGTCTCCCAACTATGATGAGGTCGTAGTCCCCCGCCATTTCTCGAATGATCAGAGCAGTTTCAGGTCCGTCCTTTACCACCTCCTCTACATATATTACATATCCATCACCAACATTGTTTTGCTTAACATCCTTCAACACCTCATTGTCACGTACACTCTCTGTGGACATAATTGTAGTGCCTTCCTCTGGAAGAAAGCGTGTCACCGTGAGGTTCACGGATGCATCTTTAGCCATTCGTTTGGCTAAAGTCAAAGCCTCACGATCATCGTTGCCTCCGAAGAAGATCATACCCACAGAGTATGATGTCTCCTCTGTGGGAGGCATGCTTGAAGCTGAGCGGAACAGGTGGCCAGAAGAGTTACTGGATGCACGTCTCATAAGTTGAACTAAACCATTATTTCCCTTCCTGACTTGGGGTCGGTCGACAAGGATACCAATAGAGCAAGGAGACCTTTCAAGAACTCTGCAATTTAAGGTCCTTATAAGATTGTCTTCTGATGAAACAATCCCATCAATTGACCACTTACGGTGGAATGGGAGGAGTATGAGAGACGTGGCTCTGTTGAGCGCGAGAGTTGTTATGTCTTCATGCATCAGGTCTGTTGGAGACATAGCTGTGAAGGTGTTCGCCGATACAAAGCCCCAGTTGTCTCTCTCATATTGAGAAAAAGCAAGGATGACGTTTTGAGAGTAAGGGTGGACGTCCACCACCCTCTTCGTTTGATGGGAAATGAAGAGTGGAGTGGATCGGTGACCTAGCTCAATAAGGTGAAGCACATAAACCCCAATAGGACTTTCTTGTGTTGCATATGAGACATCAAGTAATCTTATTGTAGCAGCTACGTCTTCAGGTTTGTGAATGCAGGAAACAATCCGAAGTTCTGAGTTTGGCTTTACATGCATAATGTTCCTTTTCTGGTAGCCGGCGTATTTCCTTGACGGATCATAGAGGATTTTCATCAGCAGTGACACAATGATGGAATTGAATATATTGCAGACAGCAACGAAAGAAAACGTATCCCCCGAGAGTGCCTGCAAATTTATTTAAGAAGGAGAAACGCTTTAGTCAATTAGAAAAAAAATAGCAGGTATCTGAATCACAATAGTTACTATCTTCTACAATTCCTCTACAGTTTCAGTGTCAGAGCCTTGATATAAACCTACATTGTTGTCTTTTGAATAGGTGTAGCTTGCCAGTATGACAACGCCATTGTAGCTCATGATAGTAGCAATTGTGATAGTATCTCTGATGGGCATGTGGCTCAAATATGAAGGAATCAATACCCCCACGAATTTGGAGATGGCTGCAACAATGACAAGCACTAGACTGTGTTTCATGTGATGGAAGTGATTCAGTAAGCTCTTCAGATCCACTCTCATCCCAGCTGTAGTTACGTAGATTGGCATAAAGACACCAACAATGAAGGACTCAAACTTATCTATCAATTGGGTTCCTATTGGTGGTCCTTCAGGTATTGTTAATCCCAGAATGGATGGGCCGAAAAGAACCAACTGATCGAAGCTATTCGTGTAAATCGCAGATGCAAAGACTACGACAAGGATGATCTGAATGTACGTGTTCTTTACCGGCCTATCTTCAGGTGTATGCCTAATCATCCAAAACATTGCCGGCCTGATCAGGAACACAGCAACGATGATGAACAATACTATTGCAATGGTGTTTCCCGCAGCTTCTCTAGCTCCGTTTGCATAAGTACTGACTGTGGTGATGCAAAACATGATAGAGACTGCGAACATGTTGCTGACTAGTGATGCTGATAGCGCTAACCGGCCGAGTTCTGAGTTGAGGGCTTTGCAGTCGACGAGGAGGGTTGCGACGACAGGAAATGTAGACATGGACTGCATAGCAATAACCATAAATTGGTCAGGCCTCATTTCTTTAGGCACTCCTGCATCTCCCATCGCCATATGGGCAATCACAGTGGCAGCTAATGGCAGAGAAACTGCTACGAACCCAATTCCCAAGGCCTTCTTTCCTGTCCTAAGAACCATTGTTGGATCCATCTTCACTCCCATTATGAACAAATACATCATGTATCCGAATGCCGAGATCATTCCCAACGCTTCCTGACCTTCTTGGCGAAAAAGCTTTTTCTCGACGAAATCATCCCTCCCTAGAGCCGTTGGTCCAAGGATTATGCCAGTCTATTTTGCACAAAACATCACAATCTATTCTCAGACACCATTTTATACAGAACATATATCATTGGAAAGACATTACAGGGGAGCATAAGAGGCAGAGATGAGACACATACCAAAAGCTGAGAGACGAACACGGGGATTCCAATACGCTTGAGCATGAAATGAATGAGAACTGTGACCATGAAAATCACAATCAGCTGCAATTCTAGAAGTGGCAATGGATGGGATAGAATTCCTGCAGTTGCATTCTTCTGAAAAAGGCCCGCTGAATAGATCGCGGGTGGTATAGTAATGCATTTTCTTATTGAACCATTGGTATACTGTGCGTCAATGTCGATAAATGAATAAGACTGAGGATGATGAGGATGACCTGCCATTATTGCAGAAAGCTGATCAAGAGAAAATGTGACGAATGATTTGTAGAGATTGTGTTTGTGTTGGTGTTGGCTGAGGATGCTAAGAGGAGGGTATATGTACAATAGATAGAGTATTCTTCCAGCAATGAAGAAAGTCTGAGAACTCCAATATGTGCTGTTCCATGTTAAAACAGCTGAAGGACATCGAGGGTAACTGAATTTTGTTGTAACGGTTGGTTTTTTTACTATTTTGTTTATTTCATGGGAGGTTAATCATCCATGTTCATCTATGTGTCTCGTCAAACATTCGTCAAATGATAGTTTGAACAATTCAACCATTTATAGGTCAAGTCAATATTATTCCGCCACAAAACTTCTTTTTGTCTACCAAAAAAAATTATTATTTTTGTCTATAAATGGCAGTGAAATCCAATGCAACTAATTAATGTTTATAAAAATAGTTCTTGAATTTGAAAAAACAAATTTTGGTAACCGAGAATTCTTAAGGTCAACATATCAATCAGACAATTGGGCCAGTTTAAAATTTGAGCCGCTAACTCAGTCCGTTTCACGTTGGCCGGAAAGAACGAGGTCGAGGCCCACAAAGAAGAGAAACCCACAAAGCCTCTCATAGGTCTTTGGCCCATGCAAGAAAATAACATCGAAACCATTCGATATGGAAGTTGAACTTGTGATCTCTTACATTTGCAATGAATGACTACAATCAAATTCACCTTCAAATAGCTAGCTAGCTTAATCACATAATTAGGATGTTGTAAACTCGAATCCTTGGTTCAAAAGAGCCCCCATCACCCACAGCTTAGTATTTGGCAAGTTCATGTCCTGCTGACAATCTCTAGCCTGTTTAATTTTCATGCACAGTACCAATTAGTACCAAAACTGAACAAAGCAATCAGAAATCAAAAAGAAGAAGACGACCGATGAATTATGCAGAAGAGGGAAGCTCACAGTCAATGTAAATGTCAATATAAAACTCTCAGAAGCTGAGAACAAGTTTGAACTTTGAACAAGAAAGCTGGTAAGGGACTCGAGAGCTCGATACAGCGACACGGCCACTCCTTCCCCTTTGTTGCACACCAGTTTCATATAAAATCCTCTTTCTTCTACTTGAAACACTTCCATCTGCCCATTATCATTAGGTTATAGAAGGCATTAATTGGTATGATTAATTCATTATTAGTACCATGAACTGAACCTGCAAGATCTTATTGCAAAATTGATTGTTGTTTTGAGCGATTCGGATCTTCTTTGGCTTTTCATTGATCGTTGCTTGATGTTTTCCTAATCCTGTCAATGATGCTTCAAGTCCTGCAATCTCATACTTCAGCTTCTTAGCCTGCATTTGCAGCTCCTGAACATAGAGTGCAGCATCTCCAATTATGGAGGCCTTGTCCATCTAAACAGAACAACAACATTAACAGAGTTACTGTAACTATGGTTTGAAAACTAGCAACATGAAAGATAATATTTGTAACAGCCCGTCTCTTTGCACTCGTAACATTTTATTTACATGGTCCGTACGACTTTGTCTTCCTAAATCTAACACCAACTCATACTAGTTTGAGCCCAGGAAAAAAAAAAAAAATTTGTTACTACTTTCGAAGTTTGACCTATTATATTATCTATTTCACATCTTCCCATGGGAGATGTGGGATATGATACTTGACTCCATCGTCACTCGCTAACTTGCCCAACACCACCAAACTTGACACTATAGAAGCTTATTGTGGCGCCAACCGCTCAACCCGGATGCTACAATAGTACTAATTCAGTGAATCAAAAAACAATACATTATCAAATATTACACTCCAACAATACCTTAGTTATGTTAGGAACCAATGTTCGTAACTGATAGAGCTTCTCCTTCATGCTTCCCCTTCTCCTACGCTCAGAAATCAAAGTTCTCGACCGATCCGCCTTCCTGTTCCCGGTGTTAGTTGCAGTGGTAGTCGTCGTCGTCGTGGATGAATCCTCCTCCTCCTCCTCCTCATCGTTACCTACTTCTCCATTGGCATCCCCATCAAAATTTGGAAATGCATTATTGATCAGAGCAATATCACAGGGATCCAACACCAATGGTGTACTATTATTAGCATTATAATCAGTTAGCATTTCTTCTGGGGTTGGACCAAACTGATTGTTGTTGTCGACCAACAAGCCATGAATAAGGTCACAATCGTAGCCGCCATTGATCAACTGGTTTTCATTTTCTCCTCGAATTAGATCGATAATGAACTGATCAATGTGCAGAAAAGGATTTACGACAGATGCATCTAAATTATCCATTCGTGTTGGGTTTTTTGGCGATGAGAAAATGATGAGGGAGGAGAGGGTGGTCACCTTGTTATAAACTGTAGGAAGTCAATGTGAATGGAATCAAAGGGGTTTCTCTGACTTTACTATTAAAATCATAATTGTAGTTGTCAGTTGACAAAAACTTGTTAAACTAACGAACTCATGGTGTTTCATGTATCTCTGTGTGTGTGTCTGTCTTATCCAATTGTTTTATGGACTCGGGAAACCCTGAATTCAATTCTCATTAGGGATAATATCATTGTGGTCACGTATTAGGATTTAGCCCAACTTATCATAATATCATGTCGTTAAGATGGAAAAATTCTGTGCATATGGACCTGACGACTCGAGTTTACGTTGATATCGGATGTTCAAAAGATGAATTTGCATGATGTCCTTTTCGGTTATAAAAAAAAATCTAAGATTATGTGAAAGATGAAGAAAAAATTTAAATATTTTGGAAGAAGCATCATACATCTACAATGAAATTTGCTCTCAATTACACGTGGGTTCTTGGGGAGCATGATCTAGAACTAGAAGAGACTAATTGGGCTGTCATTGTATCTGCAAGCCAGATTCACGGGCTGGGCTGAAAACAGCACATAATTGGACCGATCCAAAACTGTTGGGCCGGACCATATGGATAAGTTAGGCCTAGTTAAAACAATTTGTTTTTCGTGCTATGGGCCTTCTGTCGCTGTCCTAAATAAATAAAAACAAATTTTACGTTCAATAAAATAGTAGGTTGTGAAAAAATAAAGAAAGTAATTGGGTGTGAACGGAATCAAGGGAGGAGTTTTATGACGTCTAGTTTTATTGACTAAAACTGCAAGCGATGAACAAGACTAATTAAAAATTAAAAATATATAATTATCTTACAAAAATGATTGTTTTATTAACCATGCAGTTCATATAATAAAGTTAATTAACAAAGTAATTAATTAACATAGTGCACGATCCAATACTCCATTCTCAATAAAATAATTTTGAAGTGGGCGTAAGCAGTGATCACATTTACGTGTGATCAAATTAGTATATTGTAAGAAGATAAATAAACAATATTATTAAAGGAATTGTCTCATAAGTTAAATAAAGTAATTAATAAGTGTAATTAAGCTGTAATGAAATCGGTGGCATGCATGTGGCCTAACGCGGACAAACCTGTTAGTCATCATGTCAAACACACAACAAGGCCTCATCTCTCCATGGGTTTAACATGTGTTTATTAGACAATCCATCGACACTTTGCAATTCTATGACATCTCAAACTCATCACAAATGTATCAATGAGAGGTGGCTCGATTGACCATCAACTAGGTTAAGCATATGTGTGTCAAATGTTCGATTTCAATAAAAAATATATTTCTTGGTGATATTTAAAAAAAAAAAAACTCTGCATAAATATAATGTTTAGCATGACAAATTCAACAACATATTATTTTGTTGGAAAAAAAATAAATGATCATGATAAAAAATTGAATATTTTGAAATTATATTCGACAATTTATAATTATCATATATTTTTAATGTTAAATTTAATTTTTTATTTTAATATGAAAAACGCATAATTCTAAATCCTACATATAAACTCAAAATGTTCAAATTTTCTGAATGCTGATTAGGCACTTTCCCACGAGTTTGTTTTAAACCGTTAAGTAACCGCCACGTATTAAATGAAACCTAACAGCCAACAATTAGCGGAGTCAGCAAGGGGCCCACCCCCCAGTCAGCAAACGTCGAGTTCCTAAAATTCGTATCCATTTTCTTATCCGGCCGCCTGAGTGCGCGCCTTCTTAAAAGTCCAACCGAAAACGACTCGCGCCAGCTGTTTGTCAAATCGACACTGCCCACAGTTGTCCAGACAAAACGAATCAACCACGCGATTCATAAGACCGTGTAAATTATTGCCCGACCCGTCGTTCCCCAACGCTCCTCAATCTTCAGGGATCGCGTGGGAGAAGGAATCCTTGAAGAATTGTCAGTCTCCACTCTCCAAAACATCCTTTACCGTTCAACCGTTAATTGCTTAGAACCAAGAATTGTCATTGTCCCTGCTTATCAATTTGCTTACAGCGTTTCCCTTCCTCCAACCCACGTGAAAGAAGCGAAGTATCTTCTCTGGAAAGCGAATTTCTTCGACGCAGCTGTTGAAAGTTGAAATCTTATCCAAGTCAGTTTCTACGTTATTTCCTCTTTGGATTATTCGATAAAAACGCATATCTGGTAATGGCAAAAGTAAGATCGTCCGTGTCGCCGAGTCACCGTGTATAGCGATGATTTTGACGAAGGCGTATAAATATCGCTCTTTTCCTCCTGTTCTTCCTACAATCAATTCTCTGGTCCGGGTATTCAAGCTGTTCTTGAGATAAGGTGATTTGCATTTGCTTTGATTCTTTATATCTTGCATTTTGGTTCGATTTCTTTTGTGAGGTGTTAGATAGGTTTTTTGTTGATTGATTTTTTTTGTGTTCATGGGGTTAGATTCAGAGGAATTTGATGCCAAGTTGAGCTTTGAGGGTTCAAACGTTGTTGAATTTGACGATAGACTTGTGTCTTTGATGGATCACGGATCTCGAAATCATGGGTATGTCTCGCTTTATTCAACTGGTGATTTCTTCCTGTTTTCTGCTTTGACTATGAGTTTCTTTTATGTTCGACGAAATTCCTAAATTGGATTGTTTGATCAGGTGCCCTCATTATGAGAGGAGATGCAAGATCAGAGCTCCATGCTGCAATGAGATCTTTGATTGCAGGCATTGCCATAATGATGCAAAGGTTTTTTTTTTTCTTTGCCATAATTAATCTGTTTATGAAGAGAGGTCAATTTTTTTCCCTGAATCTTTGTCTGAAATTTGGTCTTCAATTGAAACAGAATGCATTGGAGATCGATCCTCGTGATCAACATGATCTTCCTCGCCATGATATTCAAAAGGTTCGTTCTTTATGATAATCTTTAGGGGACAATGAGTTTATGATTGTCAATTTAGCTTAAAATTAGACCAGTTAATTTATTAAGCATTTACCATTCCTAGAATCAGAAATTATAGAAGAAAAGTTCACATTGGGTTGTTGAGATTATTTTTAATCTTTGCATATATAATTCAATTGGATTATTCCATCTTTGTTGTCCGATTTTCAATTTGTCTGAGAATGTCTGCATTTCCAAAAATCCTTGTATTCTTTTGCATGCATTAGAGAAACCTTTTTTTTTTTCTCTCCCTTTTTGTGTATCAGTTGATTTCTTGGTCTCAAGTATTGGCCCTTCTGCTTGTGATTACTATGTCGGTGTTCTAAATTTTTGTCTAATATTTTGTTTTGATATCCAGGTGATATGCTCTCTATGTAGCACAGAGCAAGATGTGAGTGTCTTAAACATGAAACCAAACTTGAAAGTTTGAGATATCTGATAAATATTCATAGTTTTGTGTAGTTTTTTAATCTCCTTGTGTTGTTTTGAGCAGGTTCAGCAGAACTGTATAAATTGTGGGGTTTGCATGGGGAAGTACTTCTGTGCACAGTGCAAATTCTTCGACGATGATGTAATTTTCATCTCTTGGTTTACAGTTTATCTCATTTAGTTAATAGATATAAACGCTGAAGTAGCTAACAAATGGGTTGCTGGTTTCAGGTTTCGAAGAATCAATACCATTGTGATGAATGCGGAATCTGCAGGTGAGGTTTTAATTCAGTTAATTTTATGTGTGGACTAATACATTTAATCATATAAGGGTTCTAGTAATGACCTCATTAGCTCATCATCTCCGGGTTTTCGTTTGCAGAATTGGAGGCAAGGACAATTTTTTTCATTGTAAGACATGTGGTAAGTGAGAGAGACTATTAGTCATTCTTCTTTGCAAGTGCGACCTCAATTCTTTTTATTTTAGTACCTCTGAATACTTCGTCCAGTCGAGTTTCTGAGATAACACTTGTATACTTCAGGATGTTGCCACTCAAAGATGATGAAAGATTCACACCGTTGTGTTGAAAGAGCAATGCACCACAATTGCCCTGTTTGCTTTGAGGTAAATTAAACCATTAATCCACTAATGTCATTTGAAACAGTGAATCTAGAAATCACTTGATACTTACATGAATTCATCCATCCTTTGCCGCAGTATCTTTTTGACACATTGAGCAACATTACTGTCTTACCTTGTGGACATACCATACATTTGGAATGCGTGAAAGAGATGGAGCAGCATTACAGGTAAGGACTAATATCGAGTTCTTATTTTCATTTTTTGTTCTTTGACTTCTTTCATTGCTTGCTTGCAAAACCCCTATGTATTTTTGTCTGGTCAATTTTGAGCCATTGAGATCATATGTATGCTTGATTGTGCAGGTACTCATGCCCTGTTTGCTCAAAGTCCATCTGTGACATGACCAAGTTGTGGAGAAAGCTGGATCAAGAGGTATTCAAAATGTTCAGTGTTTTCTATTTTTACAGCGCGGGGGCAGTGGCGAGGGTGCTATTGCCTCCAAATTGGTATACGCTTAGACCTAGCAACTTACGTTCTTCCCAAACTCTTAATGCAGATTGCATCAACTCCAATGCCTGCCATTTACCAAAACAAATTGGTAAGTTAGCATAACATACAAACCTTTTGTCGATTTCTAGCCACCGTTGAAATCAATCTCTTATAAAGTTGTTCTTGTACAATTAGGTGTGGATCCTCTGCAATGATTGCGGGGCAAACTCTCATGTCCAGTTTCACATTGTTGGAAACAAATGCCAGAGCTGCGAGTCCTACAATACTAGACAAACACGAGGCGGACCCACTAATTCATGCTCATCAGAGATGGCTGAGATGATGATATGACGGCCGAGTGACAAAGATATTGCACTTGGCTAGCCATTCTTTTCATTCACTGGCATGCCAATACATGTCTCAGCAGAAGTTGGGTGTTGGGTGCAGCAACTCATGTTTGGAGTTATTACTTTCTGATTACATTGGTCATAGGGGAATAAGGCATTCAATCTAGCTTTTGTCTTGATACCGGGCGTTGCTATTGTAAACAAATCCAGTAGTAGCTGCTGTACCATAGTTCCAAGTTCTTTCATTCTTTTTGCTGTAGGACAAGGTTTAAGTAGTTTCTTAAGAGTTAGTATATTTATTTCCTTTTCTTATTAGAAGTCTATTTTTAATAGAATTATTAAGAGTTTTAATGGTTAATGGGAATTCTAGTGGAATTAGTATTTTTAATTTTATTAAGATTTTCTTTTTAGTTTTTAGCATCTATAGGGTTGTAATTGTTTCTCTCAACTTACTTCAAGTTATGTTGGCTTTGTCATGAACTAGTCAATCGATCCTCAACACCGTACGGCGTCACTTTTGCTCTTGTTCATGGAGCAATAGTCGACTAGCGATGGGAGGCAGACACACCTTCACCATCCAATTATGTTTCTCAGACTCAACTACAAGAAATAACTATGGCATCTGCAATTTGTCCCATCTGTGTCTTGGAACCTTATTCATCTGTTCAAGTACATTTTTGAGAAAACAATGTGGTTTAGAGAATGAGGTCTCAAAGCCCCTTGCTGTCATCAGTTCTCAATACAGAACATCAAAGAACCCAGACTGTATGAACATCTTTGCTGCCAAACCCACATTGTAATAAGCATTTGTTGCTAAGTCCTGGGTATCTCATTAGATCTGATTATTAATGATATCTTTCTTTATTTTTGAAAGTATTGAAACAACAGAAGTAAAGGGAAACTTTCATTTGTATGTTTTAAAATAGGAATATGTACCTCTTTTTCTCACTTTTTTGCCTTTAAAAAGGGTCAACAATCAAAGCTTATGCCTCCTGCTTTACATTCAGCAAGGCATAGTCCCATGGGTATCCTATGAGAATTCTGTATATGAGCAAGTCAATTCCAGACAAAAAGGAAAAAGAAGTCAACTCAATCT
Organism: Tripterygium wilfordii; assembly: GCF_013401445.1. NCBI lineage: Eukaryota > Viridiplantae > Streptophyta > Magnoliopsida > Celastrales > Celastraceae > Tripterygium > Tripterygium wilfordii. The sequence goes on along the minus strand of NC_052253.1, from coordinate 11,397,248 downwards.
TTCTAAGGCAGGTAGGTGAAATCTTAAATTAACCTTTACCCTTATGATTATCTTTGAACAAGGAAAAAGGCAAAAATGACAGCAGAAGGAAGATTTTATAGCGGCATTAACAATTAACAAAGTGAAAAGTAAATCCTATTCCATAAAGCTGACCCCAAAGCTGCAAAACTCAGGCCATGATCCACTAAGTAAGAGCACAACTGCACTTGTACAACCACTTCATCAGTTCATCCTTTCTTTACACTAAATAGATTTACAAACAGAAAACATTGGCTCGCTAACAATTTCACTCTCATTTGAAATTCAAAACAGTAGTTTTGCTTATCCAAAAGGAACTGATAGGTTTACCAATTGCTTAGCTTCGAAAATGTACTCTAAGAGCTGCAGACGGTAGTGTCGTAGGGTGCTTTGGATTGGATTATAACCCGAGCTCCTGAAGCAAGCCTGTTAGGAGGAAATCAAACAAATTTCAACCAATTTAGATGACATGTTCCCAGCGTGATATTTATGTAAAGAAATTGTTCAAATATTGACAGAATTCTATACTCAACTTTCTTCAATTTTGATCACTTTCTCTTCCTCCATTCTGGATGAATCTTGCCTCCTTGATTTACCAGGCTCCATCATTCTTTTACTGCCACCATCATAAGTGCTACTGGATATAGCTTGTGATCCATCAACCACTTCAGATGAGTTTCTTGGTTTCTCAGAAATAGGAGACCTCATCGACTCAGTCCTTGGTTGTTTCACTTGTTTGGTTATTGAAGCCTTCATAGATAGAGGGATGCACTTTGAACTCCCTGAGGTTGAGTCTTTAGTCCCATCAACTGGAAATACTTGCTTACAAGTCCTGCAATCCAGCTTTATCTCATACTTTAGCATGAATTATTCAAATGAAACAGATGAATTTAGTTCTTCTAGGTGATTATGAAACGGACAAACGATTGACTTAGGTGAGAGGAACATAACAAAAAGTAAGGTTTTTAAATATATTCCCTCAAGGATGCCTGAGAAGCAAATTAAGCGACACTAACCTGTCAGCATTGTAGGAAGAACAACGCTTCAGAGTATAAGCTCCACCTCCTTCCTCCTTGAGCATTTTTGTCTCAACCAAGCTCCCACTGAAGTATTCTTTATCCTCCAACCTCAACCCCATGAATCTTGGATTCTCCGACAGACAATCAAGCTCACCAAACATTAAAGTAGGGAATAGTGGGGAGGAAAATTCTGAATGGGAAAACTTCGCCCTGTAGGTTGGAATGATGCCAAAACTGTGGTCTTTCACAGATATTGACCCACATGAGATCAATTGCATCAACATTTTTGGAGCCTTTAGCCTTGCATTAGTAGGCATCCGGATATCTTCCTCTTCAAGAATCCTAAAACTGTTTATTTTACTGGCATCAGCTCTGATCAAAGATTCTAAAGTTTCAGTCTTCCCAGCTAAAGAAGAAGCACTTGAGAAAGAGAGGGGAGGGGAGACTGAATCCCCAGTGGTTTCAGAATTCCCTTTCCCATGTGGAACCCGATTTTGATAATTCTCATTGCATTCTGATTCAAGCCTACCGTCATCAGTTGAAACACCTCTTGTGCAAGTTTTTCGGGGCTTGGGTCTACCTACATTTTCCTTGGTCTGTGTTGCAGCATCAGCTGACTCCTCGCTTTTATAAATCTTGTATTCTGTCAAGCTCAGAGAACCACTAAAGGACGAAGTCTTCCCAATGCTGGATTTTGGAGACACACCAGAGGAACCAAGACGTTGAGCGGGAAGGGAAAGTTCATCATCCTGAGAATGCTTAGTCTCCCTCCCATTTAGGCTTGAAGATGATGAGGAATCATCCTGACTTCTAGAAGATACTGGCTCTGGTGATTGTTTCAGATTCTGAATCTTTATATTTCCAGCATTGAAACGATCTACAGAGAGGAGAACACCATAAGGTTGATTGTCTATGCCATTTTAAATCATTTAATTGGTTAGAGGAAGGATGACAAAAATTTACCTGAACTGGAATCCTCAAAGAGCTCAGAGCCTTTGAGAACATACTCATTTCCATGCGCAGGAAGAATAATGTCATCTTCACTAAGATCATTCCAAACAAATCCGTTCTTGTAGCTTCTGCACTGATTAAGAAGAATATATTAACAACCACTGTTTGTTTACACAGAGAGTTTTTGACTTTTAGTCCTAAAAAAAGAGAGAAATTGCTTCAATGTTCATTTCTGGAGCCAAAAGATTACAGAACACATAAAACTCGAAGATGAAGCTGATTTTCTCAACATTCCTACATTTTCTCACCAACCAAATAAGTACTGAGAGTGGGAGAAAAACAAATAGCATATGATTTCACCTCTTAGAAGACCAAGAGTACATGGAAGCCATTTCTCTGCCTCTTAAAACATTGAGCCTCTGAATCACATCTGCAGAAACACATGTATTCTCAAAAAAAAATTTCTAGTGTCAATCAGAAGACGGTACTCGATTATTAGAACAAACAAACTATATGCTCAACTACCTCTCAAGTAAAGACCGTCAGACGATGACAATGGGACCTCAATGAAGTGCGGATGCTCGAGCTGGCGATTCCTACAGAGGTAGTAAACCACAGCCACCTTCTGGTTGTTCTGCTGCTTCGGCGACCTCTTCGTCCACACTTTCGCCCTCTCTGGACTCACTTGCCTGTACTTCTTCATTCTCGCCTCCATTCCTAATCCAAACTCGCATTAGACAAATCCCTAGCGGAGCTCGCTGTCTTCTCCAATTTCCCCGGTGATGTCTATTCGGCGAGTATAACCATCACCTGGTTGAAAAAAGAACCAAGCCAACGCAGTCGAATTAGCTTCAGATCTGAGCAACAAAAGCAAAACACCTGGAGTGCAACAAATTATCAATGAAAAATAAACCATCAGAAGAAAAATCGCAACATTACCTTTGTGACTCCGATTCTGTCATTCAAACGGTAGGGAAAGAAGAATGTGAGAATGCACGTGTGGGGTGAGAGAGAGAGAGACGGTGCAAAAATGGTTCATGGAGCAACGAGAAAGAGCCCGCAATTAATGCTTGAAATAGAGAGACAGTGCCTGAGTTATATTTATCGGGACATTGAAAGAGCGATGTGTGGGTGTCGGTGATGGTGACTAGTCCTTAAAACAAAAAAAGTGACGGTGACTAGTGGGGAAGACGACGGAAGGGAAGGGAAGCTTGCTTGCGAGTAGGGTGGCAAAACAAAAATTGGTTTCGGGTCGGATGGGAACATGTGTTTACATGTTCAAAATGTTGACATGTTAAAATCCTAAGCTGAATTGGATTATATCATACGCATTTAATTGATCAAATTCGGATTATTTTAGATTCAAAAAATAATCTAATTTGAAAGTTTTAGGATCCATACAAATAAAGCAGACAACATTTATTTACTTGACTCCGAACTCGATTTTAAATAAAACAAACGTTTTATATTTAGACCTAGATTTCAAAAATGTCATTTATGTTCAAATTTAGTTTAATCCAAATCACACTAAATTTGATCATTCGGATTATACATAATTTCAAACATGTCACTTATTTTCTGGTTTCTTTTTTGGTTTTGGCTGATTCCCATACTCTTAAACATTATTAACAGCTGAGACTGAGAGAGACCCCAGCCCAGCCCGTTACAATATATTGGGCCGAACTTATAACGGATCTTTGACCTTGGTCAACGGGCCGTGCTGGCCCGGCGGGCCTCTAGCCCGTTTGACACATCTAGATAAACGGTCTGTATATTTGGGTCTCCCTTCTCTGATTGGCCGATCTAAGAAGACCATGTTTAGAAATTTGAAGGACAGAGTGCAAGCAAAGATAAGTGGATGGAAGGAAAAAATGTTGTCTAAGGGTGGTAAGGAGGTGCTGATAAAGGCAGTAGCGCAATCAATCCCAGCTTATACAATGTCATGTTTCCAAATTCCCAAATCTACTTGTCAGGAAATTTCAAGGTGCATAGCAGATTTTTGGTGGGGGCAAGTAGGAGGAAAAAAGAAAATTCATTGGCGTGCTTGGGAGAAATTGTGTTGGTCAAAGGAAGAGGGTGGATTGGGTTTTCGTGATTTGGAGTCTTTCAACCTTGCGCTTCTAGCAAAACAGGGATGGCGCCTTTTGACAAATAAATCATCCCTATTCCAACGTATTTACAAAGCTAGATATTTTCCCCATGGTAACATAATGACGGCAGTGGTGGGCTCTAACCCTTCTTATGCTTGGAGGAGTTTGTGGGCTGGGTTGGCGCTATTGAAAAGGGGTATGAGATGGAGGGTAGGTAATGGAAAGTCCATTCTATTAAAAGATGATCCTTGGCTCCCACAACCTTCCACCTTTAAAATTTTCTCTCATCTCCCAGAGAATTGGCACACAAAAACTGTCCACCATTTGATTGATGAGAACTTGGGGACGTGGAAGCATGATCTTGTTAAAGACTTGTTTGATCCACAAGAGGCAAGTTTAATTTTGACAATCCCGTTGGGAGTAAACTCGGTGGAGGATGTGATGAGTTGGCACTGGACAAAAAATGAATGCTACAATGTCAAATCTGGTTACAAGTTAGCTGTGCAGTTGAAAAGGGAGCAAAGCATGGTGGGCTCCTCGTCTAATCATGGTTGCGCTTTCCCTTGGAGAGCATTATGGGATATTCAGGTGCCAAGTAAAATTAAGCACTTTCTGTTTGGAGCTGTACATGGCTGCATCCCTTGTAACTCAAACTTACATCGTCGACGAGCCATTTCTTTGAGTGGGTGTATTCTATGTGGCAAGGAGGAGGAAACTGTAGACCATATTTTGTTGCTTTGTCAAATGGCTAAGGAGGTTTGGTCGAGTGTTCTGCCTACGGAGTACAATAGTGGGGGATGTCGCTTAAAATTTATTGACTGGGCTGCCCACATTTTAGCTTATTCAACGACCTCAGTGAAGGTTATCTTCGCTGTGTTTGCATGGTTTATTTGGAAAAAGAGGAATGAATTTATGTTTGAAGGAAAATGGACCTCTTATGCTACTTTGGTAAGGCGGGGCAATAACTTCATTGAAGATTATAGGCAAGTTATGGCGACCCAGGATGTTAGGCAGGGAGATTCTACAGTTAGTACAGCGACAGTCTGGGCACCGCCACCAAATGGTCTTTTTAAGCTTAATGTTGATGGGGCATGCTTTAATGACAAAGGTACTTGTGGGGTTGGTGGTGTTATGCGAGATGATAGAGGTCAAGTAAGCTTCGCCTTCTCTTGTTATAGGTAAGGAATCCTAGACCCGGTGGCAATTGAGTCTCTTGCTGTTCTGGTGGGACTACAAGTAGCCCAAGACAGAGGTTTTCGTGATTTTCAGCTAGAGTCAGACTCAGCTATAGTTTGTCGCTTCCTCTCTGACCGTTCTTTCCACCGGGCCCCGCGGGAGCGGTGCTCCAGTCGTGCGAGTTGTTAATGGATAATTTAGGTGTCTATTTCTGTTCTCATGTATCTCGAAATTTGAATCAGGTTGCCCATTTCATGGTTAGAAACTCTCATCGCACTCTAGGTACTAGACTATGGATCGGGGAGACTCCAGCTTGGGCGATGTCTGGTTTGTAAGTTCTATTTTCTGTTGTGTTATAAAATTTCATTTCCTATCAAAAAAAAAAAAAAAAAAATTGGACAACTTATTTCAGAGACTCTTGTTACTGTAGGGCAGCCAGGTGCGGAGAGAAAATGGAGTAGCAGGAGCATTCCCGCCATCTGTTTGCCCCATTATCGTTGCCATTTTCTTTCATCAAAACAAACGGCCCAGTCGATAGTCTCTTCTCCCGCGGCATCTTCCATTACATGCTCACTCTCCGCTTCACTACTGGCTCTCTCTGCCGCCATCGTTACTCAATCAAATCTCTTCCTCCTCCTCCTCTTTCTCTTTCTTCATCGTTCTTCACATTCTCCTGTAAGCCACTATCTCTCTTCTTAAACCCTAATTCTGTCCATAATTTCACTTGCACAATGTCATCTGCCCCCAAGAAAAGCGCCTTCGATGTCCTAATGTCCAAAAGCCGCGCTCCTAATTCGAAGAAAGAGACTACAAATTCTCCCAAGAAACGTAAAACCCTAGACTCTACCCCTACCGGTAACAGAACCAAAATCCTAGGTTCGGTCGATAATCCTCAAGTTTCAGATGCATCAGCCAAGACGCCTGATGCAATTGAAAATTCTTCTCAGAAACCCCAAGATTCCAGCGACACCAAATCGAGCCAAGAAACTAACATCAATAGTTCAAAATCTGTCCCCGTTAAGGAGAACAAAAAGGGGCGCGTAGAAGACATGATTGCGGAGCTGAAGAGCAAGATTCCGCTGCTGAAGAAGAAGGCGGGAGACTTTGACCCCAAATTGATGGCCTGTTGGGAGAAGGGGGAAAAGGTTCCGTTTATTTTTCTTTGTTTGGCGTTAGATTTGATCTCAAACGAGAGTGGAAGAATTGTGATCACGGATATTGTATGCAATACGTTGAGGACTGTTATGGATACCACTCCCGAGGATTTGGTGGCCGTCTTGTATCTTTTGGCGAATAGGATTGCCCCTGCACATGAGGGATTGGAGCTGGGGATAGGGGAGCCATCGCTTATTAAGGCACTCGCAGAGTCATATGGAAGAACCGAAAAGCAGATTAAAAACCAAAACAAGGTAATTTTTATGCAGGTTTACATTATTATTTCTTGATCGTTACTTTTGGAATCTTATTTTTCTTATCCTTATCACATTGCTGTTAGGTGTAGGAAGATGAAAAAATTGACGTTTCTTCCATCATGTGCGCATGCAGCTTTGATTATGGAAAGAATGTGTGAGTGGGATAGTTAACTGTAGGTTAAAACAGTGAGTGGGATGTTTTGATTACACTTAATATGTTAACTAATGGGGTTTGCACGATAGTGGTACCCTGCCTTCGTTGAACTACTTAACAATTCAACTTATCATGCTGCTCTAATTACCCCACCCTAAAATGATAACCTGTATTTTCATCGTACTTCTAGATTTTAATTAGTAGATTCTGGGAAAACCATACCATTTTTCTGATTTGGGAAGCAGCTTCTTACTAAGCTTCTTTTTTAACTTTTATCTGCAGGAATTGGGGGATTTAGGCCTTGTTGCGAAAGGAAGCCGTTCATCTCAACTTATGATGCGCAAGCCCAATGCATTAACAATTGCCAAAGTTTTGGATACATTTCGGCTCATTGCGAAGGTATATTCTTAATTTTTTATTACTTTCGGCAAATCCTCATAGATGTCTGTATATGGATGATTTTATATTTGAAATTCATTAGGAAATGTCAATTTTCTTTGACTTAATGAAGATATTTCTTCAGCTCCAGATTAGCGTCATCCCACCTCATGTAGAAAAAAAATTTCGTCAGAACTTGATCTTCATAACTCTGGTTTTGCAATAGGGAATAATTTTGTTTTGGTTAACCATCAAAGAAGTTGGTTGGCGCTTAACTTTAGATGCATGGTTTTTCCTCTCAAGTCAATTGCTTTTGGAAATGTTTTCTCATATGACCTTTCACTCTTCTTTTTTGTGAATATGTTACAATTATTGCTGATGATTCTCTGAGTGAATAAAGTTTCCATTATATATTTCAGGACTTTCTAGTGGGAGATATGTTTGTGATTTAATGAATATTATGGAATATTATTTTAACTTGCCCTTCGTAACAGGAATCTGGGAAAGATAGCCAAGAGAAGAAAAAGAACCATATCAAGGGGCTTCTTGTTGCAGCTACTGACTGTGAACCTCAATACTTAATTCGCCTCCTTCAGGTACTAATTTATTTGAAATTTACTAGTTATTAGCTGGACGACTCAATCTGTTATTGGGACCATTCTTTGGATTTCTCCTTGCAGGCAAAGTTGCGAATCGGATTGGCAGAGCAGACTCTGTTAGCTGCATTAGGACAAGCTGCTGTATATACTGAAAAGCATTCTAAGCCTCCTTTGGATATTCAGTCTCCTTTAGAAGAGGTGAGCTGCAATTCAGTTGGTTGGTAAAGATGCTGTTATTATTCTACAACTTGTGTCGTGCATCGTAACTAAATGGAATGTCTCATCTGTATCTGTACATTGCCTTGTTCTCGAACAATAATTGTGCTGAAGGTATGATATGGAAGTTTCAAAGCGTCTCTTTGACAATATTAATTGTTATAGTCAATTTCTATATCTTTTTACTATAAAGTTCTTTTGCATTCAAAAAAAATTATTTATGTGCAAGCAATGCTACAATTGTTATTTCTTTAATGCGGGTCCTACTTCATAGTGATTTCCTGTGCATTTGTTATTGAGCTCTGGACCTTAAGATAAGTTCTATTGGATTTGGAATGATTTTATTATTTACTTATTTTGGATTCGTTTTGAAATAAGGAAACCAATGATACCGTTTTCAGGTTGTTATGACATTTTTGGGTTGATTCTTTGAGCTGTTACAAGTATTTAGTTAAAACTAGTTTCTGGTTGAAAGTTCTGGGATACCATTCTATTTCAGCGATTGTAATATGATTGTATTTGTTTCAGGCTGTAAAGATTGTAAAACAAGTATATTCTGTGCTACCCGTCTATGATAAGATAGTGGATGCTCTTCTTAATGGCGGTGTATGGAACCTCTCAAAAACATGTAGCTTTATGCCAGGTGTTCCAGTTGGACCAATGCTGGCAAAACCAACCAAAGCAATATCTGAAATCTTAAATAAATTCCAGGATATAGAATTTACTTGTGAATACAAGTATGACGGAGAGCGCGCTCAGGTTTGTACAAATTGAACACTCTTTTATTTTCCTTGCTACAATGTGTATTGTGTCATCATTTGACTTCTGTAATTCAGATACATTATATGGAGAACAACTCGGTTGAGATTTACAGTCGAAATGCGGAACGAAACACTGGGAAGTTTCCTGATGTTGTTGCTACAATCTCAAGGTATATTCATCCTTGTTTAAGATTTTTTTTCCTTGTATAATATGTTGATCATTCAGTATTCCAAAAATTAGTTTAAGCAATTAGCAATAACATCTCTTGTTGATTGAGTATTGAGTGATTTATGCAATTTTTTATGTCAAGCTAATCTCTCTGTATTAAATACCAAGTGCGACTTTTTCTTTTTTCTTTTTTTATGGATACCAAGTGTGCTTACCTCCTGAAGGTGGAAGTGCTTGTGAAGTTTATTTCTTTGTCATCATTGCTCATTTGCTTATTCAATATATTTATTTGTTAAAAGAAAACAATTGTCTTAGGTAGCTATGCTCAAGTGAAAATGATTATGGATGTAACTTTGTGTCATCTGCGGTTTTGATACGTTAGGACATTAGTAGACATATAATGTGGTACTTATGGATATAACACTTATTGTACAAGATTTCTGAGTTCTTTGATTGGTGGAGTGGGAATGGAAATATGTTATAACCCCATCATGTAATATGATACGATGGGGAAAAGTTGTATTAACAACTCATATGAACAGCTCAATATGTGGTTGTTTTGGATAATTGCGGCCCCTTTTGAAGATTCAAAATTCACTCTCTCTCTTTCACAGACTTGCACACTCTCGCACGCACAAATTCACTGCCTTCACTATATGTGAAATGAATATATTGAAGGGCATCTTGGATTGCAGAATCTTGTTTTTGTTTAAAACTTTTTACCTGGGATTTTTGATGATTTGAAAATGTAATTCAGTTGGTTAGGTAATTGGATTTATTCCGGTTGTAAACTTGTAATAGACTTAATTAAAACTGTTTGGTGCATTGGCACTTCCTTAAGGTGGCTGAGATTCTCCAAATGTTGTTGCTTGTGCAGTTGCAAGAGCTACAATAGACATATTTATAGTGTCAAAAGTTTTGTTTCTATTCCATTCTTCACCTATCTTTCTGCATAATTTGTGTTACTGGTCAGAGTGTATGGAATGAGTCTAAGAGTGACCCTCTCTCTCTCTCTCTCTCAATATTAGTTATACAAGAAGCTGCCAATGAACTGCGTATCATGGTTTGCTTGTTAGTACAGGATGCTATTTTTTGTAATTTTGCTGATTTGGCAGATGACAGCATTAACCGATTATATGCAGGTTAAAAAAGTCCTCTGTGAAATCATTTATTTTGGATTGTGAACTAGTTGCTTATGACAGGGAGAAACAAAAAATTCTGCCCTTCCAGGTAATCTGTTTATTTTAGTCCCCCCCCCCCCCCCCCTCTTCTTTTGAATCAGGTTGCTCATTATTTCCTATCATTATGTTTATCTATTTCTGTATTTTTGGCTTCTTTGGCGGTTTACTGGTATTCTTATTTCTTGCTGTTTACACTTTAGTTTTCTTTTCATGTGTGTACATTCTGCAGTTTAGTAGTTGAAATTGACTGGATTCATATTTTGCGAGGAGGTTACAAACTGTATCATCGACTATTCTAGTTCACAGGGTAGTATACAAGGAAAAAATGATGATGATTAAAGCAATTGGTTGAACAATGATAACGGCCATTTAGGAAACGTATTAGATTTAGAGCTGCTCCATCATAACCTACGCGTCACGTTTGTTCAAATCAAGGAAATAACTTCTCTACAATGCAGGGTAAGACTGTGCATCTGTTTGTTCTACAGTCAGCAGGGCACAGTGGTAGTGGCAGCCTTCTGCACTGCGTTTAGGAGTTGTAGCATGAAAAGGGAAGGTCAAGTAAAACTTACTTCTAATTTCTTGCTTCATCAAACTATGTCTGCAATCAGTTTTCTTTGAAGTCAGTATTCATGGGTTCCTGGTATGTGATGCTATCTTGATATACAACTGAATAGAGGAAGGAAAGACAGCTACATTCATGTGATATTAAATTGTTTGGGGTGCTGGACTATCCAAAGAGGGCAAGTCTTCCCCTCTGAGAAGAAGGCTCTCCTCTGGTGAAGGATCTATGAACAATGAGCTGGGAGTAAAGGCTGCACGAACAACACAGTTCATTTGTGGTTACCTTGGCCCGGTTTACGTATTATTATGGCTTAATTTGACAGTTACAAAGTTTTTCATTATATTTCTAGAGAGAGAGGCAAAGCGACTTGCGCTCTTAAGTTTTATTTTAAATGCTTCTGTGATCTTACCATGTGGATATTACCCAACGGTGAGAACATTTAAATGAATCATATGATATCGTGTGTTGGTTCGCCGGTGTTTGAACTGGAGTGTGTTTGATCCAGCCTATTGTTAAAAATCACCTATGTTGTGGAACCATGGGTTGCTAATACAGTAAAGTTCAAGTTGAAAATTCATGCATCTAAGGCTCTAAGCTGATCCCTGGTTTCAGTTTTCGATTTAGATGATTTTTCAATATCTTGATATCTTTTTATTTTTAAGAGCATCGTAATTTATTTTCCAGCTATCAGATTGTTATAATGTATCATTGATTCATGCACATCATTTTACCTTTTGGTTCTGTGAGCCACAAATAGTAATTTCTGGTGGGCTGTTTCATATATAATTGTTGTCCATGATGTTATGGAGGATATCCTTACGTTGCCCGACCAAGTCATTGGCATCAAGGCGTTCTTTTTGTTGAGATACCGTTATCTTTGGTTGAATGTTGGCAGATCCTTAGTACTCGAGCACGCAAGAATGTGAATTTAAGTGACATCAAGGTTGAAGTTTGCATATTTGCTTTCGATATGTTGTATCTCGATGGCAAACCACTCATTCAGGAACAACTAAAAGTTCGTAGAGAGGTATGGCCATCTATTGTTGCTCATTCACATTAAAACTCGCAGTATGGTATTTCTACAAATTTGCAGTAACAATAATTTGTTGGTAGGCTATTTGAAAGCAATTTTAGGGTTTAGGCCATAGAGTGAATTAATTTTTTTTAAAGGGATTTATTTGCTTCTTAAAACTAGTTGAAAGTCAGATGGCGAATCAACCTGTGTTTAATAATTTGAGGGATAGCACCCTTGGGGCACAATTTCTTCCATCGACTTGTTGTGTTTTTTCTGCACAAGGACGATAAGTGGCCCCTAAATTTATTAATGCAGGACTCTAGCATATGATTTGAACTTTTAAACATCTGGCTACTTTGGTATTTGTTACACGAAGGATAACTATATTCTTGTTACTTATTTGCTTTATATATGTATATTTGTGATACAATAGATGCCTGAGTGTGGACCTCCCATTTTGGTTTTTTGCAGCGACTTTATGACTCATTTGAGAAAGAACCTGGGTATTTTCAGTTTGCAACTGCAACAACGTCAAATGATCTTGAGGAAATACAGAAGTTTCTTGATGCTTCTGTTGATAATAGGTACACACTTAAAATTATTTAGTTGGCTTGTTGGGTGTTAGTCTGATATACCAAGATGTACCGAATGTAGTATGTTGGTGGATTGTTATTGTCTGAATCAAATCAACCACCAACACTGTGTTCAAGTTTATCTCCCTGTTGAAAAGTGTAGTAGTCAAAGCAGGCTGTTTAGGACATCGAGTAGTTTGTTTATGGGCAATAGAAACTGATTTGTTCTGTAGTTATATGCTTTTCTAGTGTGGGTTGTTTATTAGAGTAGTGCATAAGTTTTTGATGGTTCTATTTTTTTGTAAAAGGTGCAGTGCTGTATTTATTTTTATTGAAATTTTATCTGCTCAGGTCATTGATTCATCTTAGTTTACAGTTGTGAGGGTTTGATTATCAAAACTCTAGATAGAGATGCTACATACGAGCCTTCGAGACGGTCAAACAATTGGCTAAAACTAAAGAAAGATTACATGGAGAGGTAACGTGTTGAGATAATTGCGCAACTTTCTGCAGCTTAGTGATTTTCTTTAACCAATTTAATGTTACATTATATGCTGTGCTTTGCAGTATTGGGGACTCGCTAGATCTAGTACCTATTGCTGCTTTTCATGGTCGGGGAAAACGCACTGGTAATCCCCTTATTTTCCATTTTTGTTTATTCATGTCCATTTTACTTACCTGATTTTCCTGGGAGTTTCATTACCGAGGACATTTACTGCTTAAGTTCCCCTTTTAAACTCTAATCCATGCAGTATTGATAATCAATATCCTTCTTTCAGGTTCAAACCTGATTTATGTTTATGGTGTTATGGTGTTTTTCCTCAGGTGTATATGGCGCTTTTCTTCTTGCTTGTTATGATGGCAACAATGAAGAATTCCAAAGCATCTGTAAAATAGGTGAGTGGAATTTAGTTTTCTAAATCAGTTTGATGGCTGTTTAATGCCTTTTTATCTATTGATATGCGTCATCTTCTCTCTCTCTCTCTCTCTCACACACACACACACATATTTTTGGGTGATGACGGACAGGGACTGGATTTTCTGAAGCAATGCTTGAAAAACTTTCAGCCAGTCTTCTTTCTAAAGTGATTCCAGGACCAAAGGTCTGTGTTTCTCCATTCTATTTTCCCATTGATGTATGTGGAGTTATCTGTGTCTTTACTTACCAATTGTGACTTTTTTGGTTACAGCCATACTACAGGTTCGCAGATACAATCAATCCAGATGTGTGGTTTGAACCCACTGAGGTAAAATTTATGTGTGTTCTATCATGGGAGAACTTTTATCTGCACTTCCCATCTGTTTTTGCTTTTGTGTTCTCATCCTTTGCAATTTCTGATCTGCATGGGTACTTTGCGTATGTCAAATTGTTTGATTTGCATTAGTGTTCAAATTTGGTTTTTTTTACTACCTTAACTGGTCCACAACCACAAAGTCTTCTTGTTGGCTGCCCTGATACTTCACCAGACCTTTATAAATAACAACCTTACATATTAGCCACTCTGATATTCCTGAATAAAATTCTCTGTTGTCCTCCCATTTAAGAGTAACAAGTCACATGTGGAATATGTAACACTTGACATTTGGATCGCAACTAAGTAAGATCTCATTAATATGGACTTCATGTAAGTATCTGTTCTTTTTTTCTAGTAGAGTTGGGGGACTGGAGTTTATTCACCACCTGTTAGTCCGGACTCAATCAATTTGTTGGGATTCATCTTCACTTGTGCATGTTGATATCATGGATATAGTTTATTTGAAAAGATGATGGGCTCATTGATCTGGTCTCTCCAGTGGGGTTATTTACCTTCCACTCACTTGGTAACAATTTCGGGATGTTAATTGGACTTTTATTGTACTTTTTTTCTAAGATGAGGAAAATTTACTAGTGTGATCATTGTTATATACTTTTTGAAAAGAGCTTTGTATGCATCAATATGTTGGGTATGTTTCTTACGGGCTCAAAAAATTACAGGTTTGGGAGGTTAAAGCTGCAGATCTGACCAAGAGTCCTGTTCATCGTGCTGCAATTGGAATAGTGGATTCCGATAAGGTTGACTAACTCTCATCCAAAACTTAAAAAACTGTAGCACAGTTACTTGAGAAAGTTATTTTTTGTGTTACCTACACATGGGCTGTGAACAAGGTTGGAAGTGGCTCAAATCCATTGGTTTGGTGTAATAATAAGAAAAATGTGTTCAGATATAGCCCATTGCATGGCCTTTTCTTTTTTATTTAGGTGAACATGACTCCGCTACTTCCTAGAGAGTAACCTTAGTTAGAGACTTAGAGGTTAAATCTGCGCATTGAGTATGCATTTTGTTTGGCTGGCTAGTTCATTTACGTCTGGTTGAAGAGCATGTAGGAAAAAAGGAACTCTTGTTTTGGCATGGGTGTTCTGGTTACCAGTTTGGAACCTATTTTTTAATTTTTTTGTAAATTTATGCTCAATTATTGTACAACACCCATTTACTATTTCACTTAGTCTTTCTATTTTTTTGTGAGAAGGGTATTTCTCTCCGATTTCCACGTCTTCTTCGTGTCCGTGAAGATAAAACTCCGGAACAAGCCTCTTCATCTGAGCAGGTGAAGAATACTCATGTTTGTTCAGTTATCTGATATTTATATATGCGGAAACAGAGAGAGAGAGAGGATCAGTACCCCCTAGGCATTGACTCATGGTTGTGCATGCGATAATAGTTTTATTGCATTCTGTTTATGCCTTTCCCAATTTAAATTTCAGGTAGCTGAGATGTATAGTGCTCAGAAAGTCAATCACTCAAAAAATCAAGAAGAAGAAGATGATGATTAAGGAGTGCAATCAATTTCAGGCTCATCCTAGGAGGTGGTTTCTGTTGGTAAATATCTGCATTGACATTGGTGCAACTGCAAATGCATCACCACGAACTCTCTGCCTCTAAGCCTGACATTGTTCACAGCATAAACATTATTAATTGATCTCAAATTTTCTGCAATCTTACTGGGGAAAAACTTAATGGGCCCTTGAAACTTTTCGTCAATTTGTTGATGTTGTATCAGGGGCGACATGCCAACTTGTATATTTGCATTTATCATTGAACTTTCTCGTGGGTTAGACTTTTGCTGACAAATTTTTTTCCATTGCTGGCTTAAGCTTGACAGGTGTGCAAGAGGCATCATGCACGAGATTTATAAGATCGAGCGTATCTGCTAAGAAGGCTAATCAACGATCATCACTTTGGATATATTATTGTCTCTAGCATATCTTGTCAACTAATTCTCAGACATTTGTTTGTTAATAAGGCTTTTGTGAACTGCTTGCAGTTCACAATCACTGGTTGTAGCTCCTGTGTTGTTTTGGATTTGTTTGTGTTTCTAATCGCTCTGTTTTATACTTGGGCTAGTGGATAGAAGTTCAGGACAAAATGGCTTTCGGTCTCTCTCGGGTCAGTCTATTATGGGCCTGGCCTATGAAGGCCGGATGAGGTCCATTTAGGGCGGAATATCCGATGCTCAATGTGACAGTATAGTGGAGAGAGAGAGAGAGAGTCTAGTTTGTTATGATAAAAGTGATGGTAGTCATTCGAAGAAACTCTGGATTCAAAGAGAGAATCATTAGATGAAACTGAGTCGTTGGTCAAGTTGTCTTCCCCGGAGCTACTACCGTGTTGATCAGATTGCGCCCGGCGAGTCGTGAGTTGGCCTAACATTCCTAACTTGGTCCAAGGGTCACATGACTTGCGATTTGACGAGTTTCCTCCTTTTCTTTGGAAGGGCAGGCAGCATGTTGTCGTAATGCAACTTCTCTTCTCTTCTTGCTGTCTAATAATCGTTCCAGTTGGTTGAATCGCTGGAATCTTGGATCTATCTATTCTTGGTCAATAGGCAAATAAAAAACGGAAGCTCTCTCACGACGTATAATTGAAATTTTCTCCGGACTTGTACTTTGCATTGAATATTCAGCTTGTATAGGAATATGAGAAGTTGAAATTTTTAACTGTAACAGATTCATGACATGGGTAGAGATTGAAGATCGAAAATTCTACCTGGTAAGATTGTGCTTTCAAGTGTTTTATTATATGTTTGGGATGGATTACTAAACATCATTTGATTTCACTCGGGGAAGATGGAAATTGATGCTGCCTGCTAAAATAAGAAGATGAGTGGGGGCAGATGCGTAAAGAAGCTTCAGCTAAAAAAGTAGTAATAAATTAGAGTAGAGGGGAAATCATATGGAGAAACATTAAGATTAAAATTCGATAATCATACTTCCCTAAAGAGAAGACCCATATAATCATAAATTACACCAGTGGTAGATCCTGATTCCGATTTGTGGGATCCCTCCACTCAACCCCAACCCGACAAGCTTATGGCATTGGACCTCATGGTTGTTGGCCATACCCCGTCTTCCAATCCTAACAACTCCACACCCATCCATCATTTTAATGTTTGATGTGCTCACTCTCTCTCTCTCTCTCTCAATTTCTCAAACATACACACACACTTGCTAAACTAATCATTCAAGTTATATTTTACATGCCAATTGCAATTTGCCACAGCAAATTTGGAGAAACAAAAGCTACCTTTCACATCAAGGAGCAATGAAAACTAAAAGATTTGTCAAAATCTCCACCCCAAACATTGGTAGAAATCAAAAATAGCAAGCCTCTACCTTTCTCCTCTAGTTGGAATAAAGCTTCTACACTAATAAAACAAGCAGCCTCTGCACAAATGCTTGATCACTAACATGCCCAACTTGGAATTTCGATCTTCACTAACCGTAAGTTCTAGTAAAATAAGATAATTTGTAAGATTGTGTTGATTAAATTCAGTAGATAAGGGTCAGCGAAGAAGAAGTATTGTCTGGTGCTTGGTCTCTGTGGGTTAATCAGAGCCATCACAGAGAACCCTTTTCTTGTTCACTTTACCGCATTGGTTTATGGTGTTGGAAGCATTAACTGGTGGTGGTTGTGATGGTGAAGGGATGGTCACAGGTGGGATCTCAAAGGTCTCTAGCGGTGGTGGTGGGTGCCTCCATTGAGGAAGTGGTCCTGCCAGGAGGAGGTTCTGGAGGAGTGGACCGGCTTTCATCACTTCATGTAAAAGCTTTCCTTTTTCAGGTAATGGCTTATCAGACACCAACTCTATGTCTGTTTCCGGCAAAGATGGTGGTGGCGGTGGTGCTGGTGCTGGTGCTGGTGCTGGTGGTCGAGTCAAATGGGTTGGGTCAAAAACAGGGGATGAAACTATGCTTTCTTCACAATCTGATGATGAGAAGCCATTGCTGGAGTCAATTCCTCTTTTGGGTTCATCTTCAATGCTAGAAACTCCTGACAGAGGAGCTGCTGCTTGCAGTTGCTGTTGCTGTTGCTGTTGTTGAACCAAGATTTTATCAAGGAGCAGTCTTTGGCATTTTTCTTGTGTCTCCTCCTTTTCTTTGATAGCTTTAGTAAGCAGATCTTTGAGATAAATTAACTGTTCATCTCTCCTTCTTAGCTCCTCTTGTACTGCTAGCCTTGTTTGCTCAAGCTCCAGAGTAGTGTACACAAGTGAATGCCTTAGTTCATCCATTGTCTGCAAATATAATCACAGTTAGACCAAACCCATCATAAATTAGCACTAAAATTTCGAAAGAAGAAAGACCCATTTTGTGTTTCAACTCCAATGACAAAAAAAACATGGTGAAATTGGAGAAATGTGTTACCTTTCCTTGGCAGAAGTAAGGCCAACTAAGAAGACTTCTTTGATTGTCCATAATGCCTCTTCAAAAGAAAAGAGAAATGTGTGTGTGAGAAGTGGGGTTTGAGTGGTAGGTCTTATAAGTAAGAGTTGCTAACTACTGTTTTCTTTTTGTATCATCTGCTGCTTTTCTCACCGGGGGACGGTGGTTGGACAAAAGCACAAAGGGCCAAACCAAACAAGGCCATTATTTCTCCCTCTCCCTCTCTCTCTCTCTGTCTCTCTCTCTCTCTCTGGTGTCTTATCATCTTTTATACTGTATGTATGTATGACTGTATGTACCAACAACCAGCCGCGCGAAGAATGGGAACAAGAATCCATTGTAGTCACCAGAATGTAACGAGCAAGCCCTATGGACTTTACTGCACTTTTCAACCCCACTTGAATTATAAATAAATTTATAACTCTTGTCCCTCACCTTTCCTTGTCCTTTATTTTCTTTTCTTTTTCTTTTCTTTTCCCCTTTTCAAAACTTAATTGTTTTGGAAACACAAAAAAAGTAAGAAATGTCAAACTCTGTCTAAAATATGTAAAAAAATTCTCGCATCACTAAAATAAAAATCTAATAAACATATTATAATCTCATGAATTTCTTTAACTTAATAAGACACATCCTAAAGTCGTAAGTCCTTTAAAATCCTTGAAGGTCTTGAAAACCCCGTGATGAGTTACACTTGGATTTAGGAAAGTGAACATCATCTTATAATGATAATTAAATTTAGACGAGAAAATCCATCGGTGATTCCTAACCTATATGATAAGAAAGAGTTTTTGACATCACTGTTATTCTTTTTAACTTTTGCGAAATATCAAGTTTGATACAGTGAAAATGTTGATCTAAAGAAATTTACATTAATTTAATATTTTTAATATGAAGATTATTAGATGTTGTATAATCTAGCTATGTCAATGTGGGTTTATCTTCATCAGAAAATGTTGAAAAATATATATATTATTGTTTTTTTTCTGGCACGTGGGCTGCCTCATCAGCTAAATCCAAAGGACCAAACACAGTTGTGATCTTATTTTCTTTTAGGTAGATTTAGAATTTGATGATCACAAACTTGTTTTTTAGCTTCTCCTCTTTGAATTAATTCATTTTTATTAAAAATAAATAAAGGAAAATTCTAAGTTGCTACTTCTGCTGAGACTGCAATGTCTGAACGAACGGTCTCTGCACGAAATCCTTAAGGAGGACCAACATTTTATTTATAAATTGTATTTTATAAGACTTTATTACCAGACCTTATTAGATTAATATAAAGCATATATATCTATATATATATGTCAGGTACAGATTCCTCAACTTTTTGATATTGTTCATAGTAATTGTCAGTTTATTACTGCAACTCATCCATAACTGCGAATATTCCTCTTGAATTAGAGCGAAAGAAACATATATATACATATATATATACATACATGTAAATGTGTCGGCATTTTTATTTATTCTCACACAACTGTCAAGATTAAAAATCTCACATCAATCTAACATAACTCAATCAAGTGGTTTATAAGCAAAGTTCTAGGCTTAAGCGTCATAGGCGATGATCCAGAAGAACAAAATCGTGCAGGCACATGCTCAAAGTGGATAATGTTGTTTTGTAATGTTTTGGGGTAGATTTTCTAACAAGAGCACTTACACTATGTTTGGTTCACCAATTCCCGCGGGAACGGAATGATGTATTCCCATGGAGAGAGGAATTCTCATGTTTGGTTGCACAATATACCAATATACATGGGAATGGAATGACGTATTCGACTAAATTGGAATTTAGCTTTCTCCCCATGAACTTAGGAATCATCCATTCCAGGCAGCTAGAATTTGTGTCCTAATGGCGAAAGGACAAAAAAGACCTTTGTATTTATGTGAACCATAGGATGTTAAAGATCTAGGCTATCCAAAATATGTAGAATGAACATACCAAAAAATATGACAAATCTAATATAAAAAGAGGGGTTGTTTAGTAATTTAATCATTATTTTTATTCTCATTCCATTTTGAATTATTACATCCAAAACGTTGGAAAATCATATTTCTTGAGAAATTCTTTGACCAATCAAACATAGGAATGCAACGAATTCTAATTCATATTCTTATTTTCGTTCCCGTTCCCGTTCCCACATTCAACCAAACATAGTATTAATTTTATGAATCAAAATGGTTGAAGCCACTAGTGGTGTTCACATTGAGAATTAATCAAGGGAAAATGTGAAGAAAAAAATGTTATATAGGTAATTAGTGTAGAAATGAAATGATGAGCATGTCTTTTTTGACAATAACAAAAGAAAACAAATTTACATGGACCTCGTTTTGTTGACTAAAGCAATGCATGCATGTGCCATCCATGCTCACCATATATATATATATATATATATAGACCAGCATCCAAATTAATTATAAATTTATATATATATATATTGTGTCTTTCTCGTGTTGATAAATATGATTGGTCAACAAAGGGAGCTGGTAACCAAACTTTCCCTCCAATATGTATTCTCATGTAGAGAAAGATAATGGACCCATTTTGAACAATAAAAGATTAAAAGTCCTCTTTAAAGGAAACAATGGAGGCTTCACTTTGACTATTTCAAGACCCTCAACTAATTAATCAATTATTTGGAGTTATTTATTATTCTTTTCAATCAATTGTGGCTCACCTATCGATTCTATATACACCTTCCGATATTAGACACGTGTACGGCCATGATTGGAAGAGACCAATCTTATGAAACCCAAATCGAGACGAGGTATTCACATATGACCTTAAAGTAATTTATCGTCTATGTATGGTGTGCTCACAACTCATGCGATATTGCCTACCCGATTCCACAACTATGATAGCACAATCGCAAGTGTACAACAAGAAAATAATGAAACTCTCTCTAAAATAGACTAGAAAATAGCAAGGAAGTTTTTAAGCAAAATCCAAAGAAAGAAGAAAAGCTCTTAGTCTTCTTTTGGCACCCGAACCACCCCTTTAAAAGGGACCACAAAGAATCAAACAGGAGTGACCAAAATATTAGGGATAGTTTGATATATATATATATATTTATATTTGACCGGGAAGTCGGGAACAATGGGAGAGTTAGTCAACCCATGACTTTCTCCAATTTCTATTCAATAAAAATATCTAACAATTGTAAACCCTTAAAAGATTCATAATAAATAAATATAATACTACATTCACTCAAAATAAGATCATCTATTTTACCTCAAAATCTATGTGTCATGTGAAATAATCATTGATTACAAATACACATGTAAGACCCGTTTAACATCCACAACTCCACATTAATTGGGGGTCAAATCTAAATATTTTAAATTGAATTTTATTTTACTTCTCAAATCTAAATATTTTGAACTTTTTATACTCTTCAAACTAGGGTTCTTTATAATCTTGATAATTAAAAAAATTTGTTTTTTTTTACTGCCTAATGTCACGTGATCACCAGTGATATTATCATGAAACATGTGATGATCATATAGTTCGTTTACCGTTAAAGTAAGGTTGTTGATATATACTTGATATCTCCTCTATCTTTTACCTTAATTAATGGAGTGTAAACGACATTTTAGTGGATTTTTGATAGTTTATTCAAGAACCAATGAACATGCCATATATAGATAGTGGTAGAACTCATGCTTGTGATGATTAATATTTATAATTGCTTTTAAACACACCATGCAAGTCAACATACATGGATATATATGTGGATTTAAAAATATTGTATTAAATGCTAACACATATGTTGTACGTACTCAGTATAAAATGTTGTGACGATTTGATTTAATTTTCTCATAGCATTTATGTGTGTTGTTCAAAATTATGTGGCAAATTTACATTACATTATGCAATTCATTAAACATAAGCAACCAATTATCAAATTGTTCTATATTTCAAGAGATTTAAGAACATGTTCAATCAACTTATATGCTCAACACTAAAAAAAAAAATATTATTACATATTATTAAAATTGTTACATATTTAACAAGTTAAATAAACTATATTGGTGCTAGGTTGTGAAGAGTGAATAGCAGGGTATATTTAGAATATAACTGAAAATGAGATATTTCGAGTATTTGGGGTTAAATATGAAATTCAAATGCTACTTTTAAAATAGTTCTTTTTTTTAGTACAAGTACAGATACAATATACGACACACCACCAGATCAAGCCTAGAAAAGTATAAGTGTCAACAGGCCCCACATAGGAGGCACAAACCAAGCTCACGCAGGAGCAGACTAAGCCCACACACCTCCTTATAAATATTCAGAAAGATGTGAGATTAGAACTCATGACCTGAAGTCAGAGACATGCAAAGTCATTGTCACTCAACCAATGGCTCATTTGCACTTTTAAAATAATTCTGTAATGTTACTTAAAATACTGCTTTTATATTATTTAAAACATATATACTACAATATAGTATATATACTACTTCAAATGGTTGTGGACCCTACATATTTCTAAATAAATTAGATTCTAAGGAATAGTAGAAATTTATAGGCATGTCATACGGGTAGCCATCATTATAGTCATTACAATGGACAGGTAATAATATCAATAATTATAATGATTGTTTGAATAAATGAATAATATAATGAAAGAAATGCTTTATAATTTTATATACATATATACATCTCTCTCTTTCTCTGATATAAAAGACGAGGACATGAATTATGATTACAGGGTTACTTTAACCAACATATCGTGCAATAATAGTATAATTAGCCAGTATATTTTATTTTAATATAAAAATTAATTAACCACATTATGCACTAATGAGCATATTCTGTGGGACCAATCTTCCCAGGCCCATTGTGCACTGAAGGCCCCACATTATCGCATTAATTTGTAGTGCCTTCTCAGTTGATTAAACATGCATGCATATATAAGAAATATTCACAACATATTATAGATGTGGTTGCCAACATGGTTAACACAAATTTGACCAATTAATATAGTGCGTATAATAAGTTTCAACCCATTATATGCTTCTTCTATAAGAACCAAAACCACACACACATACACATACACATATACACACACTGTCATGTCCCACATCGGAAGATGTGAGCGTGCCAATGTAGTATTTAAGTGGGATGACCCTCTCTCACTAGTAGCCAAGGTTTTAGTGGGGCACAGCCCATTGGACCTTCGTTACAACCGGCCCATGGGCAGGTGGGCAGCCCATGCGTGGGTAGGAGAGGGCCCTTGCTTTAGATGGATATCGGTTGGGCCTTGGTTGTTAGTGGGTCATAACATTTGGTGTTTTCATTGAGAGTCCAATGCCCTCAACTTGGGGCCGCGTCTGCGGAGTGGCCAGCCATGGTGCTCGACCCACGGGGGTGGACTGCCGGAGGGGCCGGCCATGGTGCCCGTCCAACGTGGACCTTGGTCTTGAAGGGGAAGGTATTGTCATGTCCCACATCGGAAGATGTGGGCGTGCCAAAGTGGGATGACCCTCCCTCACTAGTAGGCAAGGTTTTAGTGGGGCACAGCCCACTGGACCTTGGTTACAACCGGCCCATGGGCAGGTGGGCAGCCCATGCGTGGGTAGGAGAGGGCCCTTGCTTTAGATGGGTATCGATTAGGCCTTGGTTGTTAGTGGGTCATAACACACACACACACACACACACACATATATATATAGGAATTCTCCTATGTGCACCTAATTTACGCACTTAAAATACGCACCACTTTTTAAGGGTGTGAATGAATGAAATGACAAATGGGACTTATTGATTTGGGTCCTACATGTTTCTAATCAATGGTGAAAACATAGGTGCATATTTTAAGTGCGTAAATTAAGTACGCATAGGAGAATTCCTCTATATATATGTGTGTAAATGTCTATACGGTCTCCTTTAATTATATATGTATTTTTATTTATTTATGAAGTATCATTAAATATGCTGAACGAATTTAATCAAATATTCAAAGGCGTCTAAATTTGTAACGAACTCAGTAAAAAAAAAAAAAAAGTGTGGCCACATAAGTATTGTTTCCCGTGAGAATTAAACTTAGGACCTTTTGAGTCCATACAATTTCGCTCAAAAAGATTCACCATTGAACTATCACCCAAATAGTTTCGAATTGCTTATTCTAAAAGCAATATTAGCTCTGATACGGTCTAATATTCCTTATACTTTTAACCCTAAAAATGCATAAAAGTAGCAAGTGAATTACCTAAGTTATATGCTGTTAGACAATCAAATCTTATATTGAATATTCACTCAACGTTAAACTAGCTCAATAATGGATCGGAATCCTAAATGCTGATGTGATGAGGCTAAGATAGAAGGTCATGTCACCGACGCATGATATTGATTTTGATATATACCCTACTACTAGAAATTAAGATAATGTATATGATGATTTGAATTTGATATCAAATTCTGATTTAACATGCATGCTACCTTAATTTCAAATCAAACCAACTAATTTGAAATGAAACACAAACAAAACACCCAATATTTTAGTTTTTTTTTTTTTTTTTTGAACAGAGCCCAATGGAGTGGCCGAATTAAGTCCACCAAAGTGGGGGCTAATCCATGATAGGGGTAACGTAATTTTTGATTACTGAAAGAATTATCAATTTTTTAAATATTTCAATTTGAGAATCCAAAATTAAAAATAGTCTCAATGTGCACACAAAGAGTCAAAGACATATTTCTCGTTGTTCGGGCAGATGCCTCATAGTTATTTTTTATGGCATGTCATTAGTTTGAATGTTCGAATAGTCGAAAATTTGTCCAAGTGTGGATATAGATGCCAATATTTTAACTGCGTGGGGCCCAATAAGTAAAAAATATCTTGAAACTTCAAAGGGGAATAAAAACATGGGGTCTGTTAATTACTTGGTTCGTCCAATCTCAAAATGGTATCATTCTTTGGAATTCGAAGTGTCAATCGCTGTCTAACTGAAAGTCTTCGTAGTCTTTTCTAACCCTATTAATATTGTAGCATATCGTGATTTTATTACTGCCTGGAAAAATTCAAATTTGTTATCATAATTTAGACTTTAAGAGCCTACGGTTTGGCTGTGATTGAATCATTTGATGGTTCCATTTTGTTTTTTATTTATTTAAAAGTAAGAGACACCTTTGGACAAATTAAACACATCCAAGTACACAATTGAGATTAGGGGTGACTATGGTAAATTTAGTCTATCGGTCCATCCGGTCGGTCAGTTATTATTAGGGTTTTTTTTTAGTTTTAGGTCGGTCCTTTAAAAGAATATGTAAAAAATTTTGACAAAAAACCGACTATTTATTAGGTTAACCGTTCGGTTTGATTTGTCAATAAATTTTTACAATCCTAGCTGAGATGTAACTAAATAGTCAAAATATATTGGCAATTTAGGATGACCTCATCATATATATTTTCATTTAATTGAAAAGTATAAGATCGTGTGTGCATTGATCTAATGCTGCTTTTTAAAAAAAAAAAACGGAGAATGGATATCAAAAAAGTTTATCTTTTCGACATCCAATTCAATATGGGCCTAACTCAAGCCATCAGATTTGTGCGAACAAATTTTTTTCATCTGACGACATGGTAAGTTGAGTTCAGTGGCGGGACCAGCATCGGATATTAAGGGGGTCGAAACTTTGTGCGGGATTTCAGGGACAACGCTCCTGGAATTTTTATTTTTTTTTGAGTTTGATATATATCACTCGTTATCATTTTTATGGGTTATGTATATATCACTTTTCCACCTTATCAAATAATTACTTGTTTGTGATTAGTATTTTATTGGGTTAAGGGGACATGTATTATAAGTAGTTGGTAGTTGGGTCATTCATTTTTCGAGCTTACTTACTTAGTTAATAATGTAGTTTATTAATGTATTGTCCCTAGACCCAAATTATATAACTAATCTTTTATTGAGTTAAGGGGATATGTATTGAGTTACCCACTTAATTTAATATATATATATATATATAATTGCCTATATTTTTGGTGGGGGAGGGGGGGCATGGTTCCGCCATTGGTTGGGTCAAAGCTTAGCGCTTGAAAATTGAATTAAAAATCTCTCGTGTCTATACAATTTGATCGTAGAGAGATTCACCAATTAGATTATCACCCAAATTATTGTTGCTTTTGATCCCTTTTCTGGATCTCTCTAAGCTCTAATGGGTTGATTGTCCAAATTATTACTAATGACTTCACATGTGAGTGGTTGATTTTGTAGTTATAGTTAGTTGGCTTATGTATGCCACGTGTCCTAATTTGATTAGTCTGTGTGTTTGATGGGATTGGTGATTGGTCTAGAGCTCACGAGAGTGACTTTGTAATCAAGCTTTGTTTTATAATCAAATCTTCTTCCGGATACACTTAGTCCTTAACGGGGATTGAAGAGATAAGCCTGGCTTCGTAGGGATGTTGATCCCTAAACAAACATGTACACGATAATCAAAATTCTGGTGGGCTCCACACGGTTTTGCTAGTAATTCTTGGGGATCTAGAGACAGGAGACAAGCTTGTGAAAGCTCAACTCACATGGCAGGCAGCTGCTTAATATGATCTTTTGGTCATAACCCACTACTTAAAAGTCGTTTTGGAATAACTTGAAAATTGACCTTTTTCAATTGTTGTATCTACTGGGAGGTGGGTTTAGGCCCTGTTTTTTAGGCTGGGCCCAGTAAAACAGCCCATTGAAACTACCGGAGGAAAATCTCATGAGATTGTGAGTTGATATTCTCGGTCCAAACACATTGGCGATGATATTGTTTGCTCTGTGTCACGGGTTTGTATGAATTTGTTTTTCCTGAGTTGTCGTCAATGGTACTTAAGGACCATGAAAATGCGTCTTCAATGTGAGAGAAGTTGAACTTTGCTTACAAACCACTCGATTGGGTTGTCATTTCCCCTTGTGTATTCCAACCAAGAGAATCAAAATGAGTAAGGAGGAGAAGACATAAAGTTTTAGTTAATCATGCTTCATCTTTAAGTAACATAGCTGGATATTATTTTTGCTTGTAAGAAACTTGGAGGTAAAGACAGCACAAAATGTGAGAATGACAAGTTTCAGATTCTTCTCTGTCATTAGTCGTAAACAAAATCATTTACAGTTCTTGCACCAAAGTTAGCTGTAATGGTCTATCCGGCCGGTTCATTCTGAGATATCACTAGGCAGAGCAAAATGACAAGAGACATAGCATAAACCATTTATCTTAAACAAAAGCCAGAGCTTTGCATAAAATCAACACAATCAGTATTTTTACAATGATACAGAATAACACAGAAACATATACTGCTTTGGTTCTACAAACTACAAACTTTTTTTTTTTTGCATAAAAAAAATAATCACTCTTTTCTCCTCAATTTTATGTTCCTGGGAACTTCTTTGTAGGATTGCACCATTCCTACAGCTGCACGCATTGGTCTTCCCGTTGAAGATCTCCGGGGTACATGCATTTCGGTTCCAGAGTCACTAGCAGCTTCTTTTTTAGCAGATGAAACCATTGGAGTTAAACCATCTTCATGCTTTGGATCATCAACTGACCGAGTGACTGAAAATTTAACATCTTCAATTTCAAACAAGTTCTCTGAGGGTTCCCGCTCTTGGGATTTAAGCCTGGCAGATTGCCTTCTCAAACAATGCCTGTATGGAAAAAGGCCCAATTGGTCATACATACTAAAACCATCGTAAGAGACAAAGGGGAAATCTCTTTTTCTTTGGCAAAGTACTTGATACATGTTTCCCTTTTTTCAATGTCATAAGATTCCATATATGCATTGCTTTTCATACTAAATAAAGCCCTTGTTTGGAACTTTGGATGCAGCATTATACATATAGAAATTGCATTATATAGTTTGAGTAAACTAACCTTTTGTTTGGGATGTTCTCTTTTCCTCGTGTTGTAGAAGAGCCCATAGCTGCATGTAATTAACAAGGTCACATATTTTTTAACTCATGATAAGGAAAACATAGTAATATAGTATAAAATGGCAATTCATAGTTAGTGAGAAAAAAAACAATGAATGTAAACAATTCCCGTGTACAAAGCTCCGGCGATCGGCGGGTTCGCGGACAAATAGGATGTACGCAAACTTTACCCACAAACCACAAGCGCATTGTGCACGGGAGTTGTTTAGCTTTTTAGGACGAAATTATTACATTGCCCTCTTCCGTTGCGTCTACTGCTGCGATTACATGGTTTAACCTCATCATTAGCTTTATGTAGGTGCTCCTTCGTCCCCCGCTCTTGTTCCTTTGAGACAAAAATACAGAAAAAGATATCAGCTGTATAATTGCACGCCTGGGTATTAGACAAGAATAGGCTTCCACTAAAATAAAAGAACTTATGTCTCCAAATAAAGCTCGGTCAGCTAGTAAAGCTAACCTCTATTTCCAAGTATTTGGACTTGAGTAAAGCATCCTTGCACACAAGTTCATGTTGCAATGCCTTCACCTGAAATAGTAATGAAAAATTATTCAGACCAGCAATGGAAATATAACTCAACAAGTCAAAAAGCAGAGAGGTGAGGCTTAGAAGACTCGTGCACACGCATACCCTTTCTCGTCCTAAATTAAGCTCCTGCCAAACCAACCAACACAGTTAATATCGCCAACCAATGGATAGTAATAGTCTAATATATACATAATCAACCTAATGAATATCCACAAAACACTCTTACCGCTGACATGTGGGTGTTTGATTGAGCAAGATGCCAGTTCTGCAACTGCAATTTCTGAAACCTTAGCCGCAGGTTCTGCAACTGGGTTCCACTCAATTCTATTATTTTACTTTCGAATCTTCATTAAGAAATCCCCAATCCATCTTGAACTTCCAAATGAAATATATCCTTTCTGTTCATATCCGAATAAATTTTTTATATAACCAACCCCTCCCCCCCCTTCAGAAGCCTTACAAGCAGATAAAGTAAACAAAAATGAATAGAGCAATCAAAGGATACTTCCTCTCCTCAATAAGCTTCATCAATGCCATATTTTTCTGTTTCACAAGAAAGTCCCACTAAGCGAGTGCAACAAAAATCAAAGAGGCAACCCTAATAAACTGGAAAAAAAATCGATAAGCTAAAGAAATTCACAATTGAATAACAGCATCACTTATGAAAAGAATGGCCGAAATTATGCCTTAAGAAGTTGGTTGATGTAGTCTTCTGCGTTCAACAGAATCTGGGGTTGTTTTCTCTCAAGCGTTACCAACTTGGGTTGTGACTGCGAATTGGATACGTCAGAGAGCCTCTTCTTCATTATACTTTCAAAAGACGCTCTCTTTGCCATTCTTTCACCTTTCATGCCGTGCGGTTTTGGTACCAAAAACAGAAAGAATCCTCAAACGAACCAAAGAGCCCTAATAGTAGAGATAGGGCGACAAAACCAGGGCTTTTGTACATAAAAAGAATGAAGCAAGGGAACAGATTTTTGACATCTAAACTATAACTACGTATCTTTAAGAATCACAAAAGGACTCATTCAAATGGCTAAAGATCAATTAAAGCCCTGATCTTTACTAGTTCCAACTTCCAAGGCTCTCTCTTTAATGCGGTTATATGAACTGTGAAGCGACGGTTGGATTCGCAGAGGAATAAATAATAAAGAAAAAAAGAAAAGAGGATGAAAAGAAAAAGAAGGGAAAGAGCGAAAATCAAAGAGGGAAAGGGTCAAAGGGAATTAAGGTGTGAGGTTCGGTGCTCCAACGGCTCCACGAAGCAAAAACTTTTATCCGAAACTAGTTTTAAATTTCTCTAGCGTCCAAACCTGGGGGTCCAAGCGCCCAATCCGGCAATCCCCTTACATTTTTATCAAGCACACACAAATAAAAATTACATACCACAATACGACAGACAGACTGAAACAATGATATGGAAGATTATCGCCGCTATCTAACCAACATTGTAAACTTGAAAACAAATGGCTGAAAATGCTGCCAGAGAGTCTTGAGTCAGCAACCCATTTGACGAAAGCATTCGTTATTCTGATGCATGCTAACTTTCGATATACTAATACTTCTAAGCTTATTCAAGTTGTTACTGGTGTCCTCAATCAAATTTTCTATAAATTCATTGGGAAATCAAATCAAGTTGAGCAACTACATTAACAACAATTAAACCATCTCCCTCAAATTGCACATCCTGCAAATGAAAATCTAAACATCTTTGAGCTCCCAAATGTAAAGCTATCGCCTCACCCGCCGTAGGATCCAGCCTTGCAGCTTTACACATTGAGGCAATTTCTTCAGAGGAAGAATGAGCTATGACAATCCGCCTTTAACTTACTTTCCATCTTTGAAAGTACCCAAACTGACAATTTTGTCTCCTAACTTAAAATTTCCCCCCTCTGAATTTAATTTGAAGTTAGTCTCTCTTTGTAACTCTGCACTCCCATTCAACTGATAAACATAATAAGCATACATTATACCATTTTGATAGACTAGAACAATGGTTATTATTCAATATCATGCGCAATATTGCATATGAAATAGTCTGGTTGCATCTTTTCAGGATTAATATCACATTTGGTCTCCGAAAGATAACCCGAATGACTTATTTGGCACATTTTGACCTTTGATGTACAAATTGAAACATTGGCTATCTTTCTATAACCAAATGTGATACTAAACCCCATCTTTTCATTTTCTTTCTAAATTGCGTCACTGCCATGTAAGGTCAGTCTTTACAGGAGAGTGGGAAGCTAGTTCAGTTGGCAATTAGATCAGCATCAAAGCAACGGATAGCAATAACAGATCCCAGAATTTAAGTCCATAGGCGACATATTTTTCGTAGAGATGCATATGATTACAAGCAAAACTTGAGCACCAAGCAACCAGGCAGTCTTTCACATTCTTCAAGCTCCCTGACTGGCAAACAAATGCTTTCTGCAAACATGAAATCTGGCTAAGTGATATTGGTATTAGTCCTACATACTTTTCACATAAGCGTAATGTGATTACAGGATAATGAGGATCAAAGGCAATGACTAGATTATGCTACTGTATGCAACACCAAAATAAAAATATTCAATTTAGTTCCTTGAATTGAGCAGAGATGGTGAGGTAAAGACTAGGCAGGTCATCAAGTATATCTCAATAACAGTACACATCTTCATACCTTGCGATCTATGACGGATATTACTTGATAGTGCCTTGTAGAAGATATGAAGCTTTATTACGAACCTACAAGACGTTGAGAAACTTCTATTTATTGAAAAGATCACTTAACATAGATAAGAAATGTCTTTTCTCCCTTTTCCACTTTCCCTATAATAGTCATGAGATATTTGACTACATACCTTTGGCGCATAAGATCTCATATCTGTGCTTGTGATTTGACAAGAACAATTTCGCAAATATACACTCCACATTTCATAAAGCACCGGCTTCTCTTCCAACAGCGTAGTGGACATGAGCCAATTCTCAGTCAAAACAAGGTAAATGTACATCTTGAAAAGATCACAGCTTCTGTCTTTCACATTAATTGAGATGAGCAAACTCAGAATCTCTTCTTCATTTGCAGCCTGATGACATGAATGAAATGTACACTCAAAGATTGAATTGAGCATTGTTCCCAAAATGTAAAATCTAATATTATAAAAGACTTGCATATGCATTTTGTAGATAAGCAACTTACATGCTTTAAATTTCTAGTGTCCAAATACAGAAAAAGTACATGAATTTCTTTCACCCTCATTTTCTTACATTACCATATATGCCAAGAGTTCCAACGTAGGCCATGATATACATTTTTCGTCTTATAACAGATGCTTACCATAAATAACATGCTGCTAAAATGCAAGGAAGAGGTAATTGCTTAAGTGCATTTCCATCTGTTTTTTTGCTCATAGGAACAAACCCCACGCTGGGTTTTTACAGCTACCACATTTTCAGTAACAGCAATGCATAATCCAAGTAATGCACAAAATCATCAGAGCATTGGTTCCCACAAAATATTGTAATGAATACGATCACTAGAAAATATTGCTTATATATTCAAGGAACAAACAAAGTGCATAATGATGATCAAATAACCAACAGATAAACCTTTTTAATTGAATCGACAATATGACAACTTAGATGAAAAGCATTCCAAATACCTTACAATTCAAACAATTACAAAGAACTTCATAGGCCACTGCACTCCTGAGGCCCTTACTACGAGGGCCAACTCCAGAAATGCATTCCACAGCTCGCAAGCAGTTCAAGTCCATGGGGACTCTGCATTCACAAAAGAAGACAAAAAAAAGAAGAAGAAGCAAGAGTAAGAGAGAGAAGTAAGCCAAAGCATTGTCCCCAAATAGTAGTTGTGATTTGTGAATATATACTAAAAATTGCAAGAATCCATCTTTCCCATTGGTTAGAAGCCAAATGAACAATTCAAACATGATATTGAAATCCCACAGTTAGCGTGGAGGAACTCGGCAATTTCCATCAACCACCAGTCATGACCACTCCATTTTCTCTAATATCATCACCACTATCCCCCTATTCCCTGCATAACAATCTGTCACTGCAATCACCGAGACTGCAGTCTTCTTTTGCTGTGTTACATCACCAAACCATTATTGATAAATTTGTAACCTCTTTTAAAACTACATGCTCCGAAGTAGAAGCTTATACTTTACATAAGTTCTCTTCATGGGAGTTCTTCGAAATGACAGATTGGTCAAACACCACCATTGAGATTGAGCAGAAACAGCAGGACATTATAATAAAAATCTGAATGTACAAGAAAATCTGAAAAGACAATGACCACCAATACAAGAAAGGGGAAATTTTAGGTGATAAAAAATGTGAGATCTCCACGTGTACTGGTTGAAAGCAATGACCTGAAAGCAAGAGATTTTGCTATTCTCTTAGAGCTGATAGTCCATTCCTCGTCTGTGAAGTAATTGATAACTGATTGTGTGCATTCATAGAAAAGCAACTGCAGTCCCATAAGTTGGCGGTCTAAAAATAGACAAATAATGAATTGAACCAACTCTTCGGCTTCAGACGTCGAAAATATAGGTTTCTTACTCCTGAAAAAGGGAAAAAAAGAAGAATTGCCTCAAAAGTCAATTAAAACCAGGCAGCCATAAACCTTATAGTGATAGAACCATGCAACTGTTTAAGGCATGTTAATTATTACTGCTAAGCGTTGTCAATACCTCGCTTGGCAGCAAGCAGCAGAAATTTCAACCCAGGCTTTGATATTTTGAGATGGCTTTTGACAGGCAGAATCTGAAAGGCACAAAATATAAAAACTTGAGTAGATATGCTTAATGATTGATGGCAATGGTGGAAAGAACATCGAAATTTTGGAAATGACATTTTATTCCTGGAAGGAATTAACTACTAGAGATGGCTAACGTATAAGGCTACAAGCATCTATTTGTCTCTAAAATATTCATAAACACTGTTTCAACATAAACATAAGGAAAAGGGTACCATACTAATAGCAAATGAGTAATAATATAGAAGCCATGTACCAGACTAATATAATATGGAAAAGTGCATTGATCTAAGAATATTACCAGAACTACTACATCAGATTGTGTGGATGGAAAACCTACAATGTGTTGCGAGCCTGATAGGACCATTACTAAGCAATACAAGAGGAGAGGCAAGATGGTTCGTGAGAAGACAAGTGGAGGGTCCTGATCTTTACACGTGGGGCCTTTTCACTGGAGCAAGCACATTGCTGGCACATTGGTGAGACTTTGGCAGGGTTTTAAGTAGTGGTAGTATGGCAGGAATAAGGCAGACTATGTTTTGTGTGGTTTTGTAATTGGAGGTACTAGCTCCTCGAAAGCTAGGTTATCTTGTTACTACCGTTTTGTATTATCAATACAAACACCTATCTTATTAATCCCAAATCTGTGCATCTTGCTTGTTGTTTCTGAGTATTGCTGGTTGTTTATACTAGTTGTACTCTATCAGAGCCTCTTAATGAAAAGCATCACTCTGTAATAGTACCATCTCCATGTAACTACACGACGTATCAGCTAGAAAGAAATCACCATGAATTGATTAAATTTGAATTAGTATTTCCTCATATTCAGTCACCCATGTTACCTATAAATAGGGACTTCATAGATACTAGTATTGTGACGGTTAAAAAACCTACTATTTTAAATTTCTTCATAATATGCCCAAATTCTACTTCTATATATAGAAACAGCTTCAATGTTAAGCATTAATACTAGTCCTCCCTGTCTTGTTTATTGTTAAGCTTCAATAGTTCTGAAAATATTTTCCAACAGGCATGTGAATAACTTGCATCAATAGCATCACCAATTCTTCTGCATCCATTTGAATGAATTACTAATTTTTAAGAACGAAACAAATGAGACTAGATCAAAGACCATATTTCTACAAATGACTAGACATTTCCTGTGCATGAAATGCACAAGCCAAGATGTATGCACTACATGAAAAGCATTTTGAACTCAATGCGTTGAATGCTGGCAAAGAAGTGTGACAGCTTACTCGTATCAACTGATTCGGTTGTGGATGAGAAACTGAATAGAAATCCATAGGTTTCAAGAGCTCTTCTAAGTTCAGAGTAGCCCGGAAACCAATCAATCTTAATGGGCACTGAAGCAACCTGATTGAGCAAAATAACTAACAGTATTTTGGACAATGCCAATACAAAAAGATATATAAATCGAAACTATTTCTACCAACTGATTTACCTCTGCTTTAGACGAAAGAACAAGGTGCCACAAGTCGCAGGCAGATGCCCTTAACTCTTCTCTTGATGAATATAAAACTAAAAAGAAAACCGAAAAAATAAACTCAAAACAAAACATCACAGGACTCATAAATGTCAAACAAAAATATAATTTACTCACTCATATTAAAGGTCCATGAGGCTATTGATTTTTCTAGATGACCACATGAAATAATCAATTTTGAGAGCCAGCCATTTAACAACAAACTTTCTAGGAAAACTTCACCTGCAAAAATATCCCGTAAATGGTAAATGCACTATAAAACTTGAGTTGGTAAAGCTGCAGATTTATAAGGTGAATTATACTGCAGAGAAAAAGTATGAATCGCTATGAATAAAATGAGGAACGGTACAACATTGACATAAAAAAAACCTGTTTCGATGGGGAGTTCAACCAAAGTACTAAGCTCATTCTCCATGAAAGACTGTAAAAGCAAGGAACTTCTAAGCTCGGGGAAAATGAGGGGTGGTGGAGTTTTCTGCACTTCATATCGAGGGATCAAAAAACAATCAGTTAACAACCAACCCACAAGACCAGCCACTAATGCAATTCTCGAATTACTAAGAAGGATATATTGATCCATGTTCAAAAAAAAAAACAAGAAAACCTGATCTCCGAAAAGCCGGATGCCCCACATGGAGATCTCTTCCTCACCGATTAGTTCTGTCATCTACATAAAAAGAGCTCATATTTTTTCAACCATGAAATAAACACATGACACATGGCAGTAAAATAATATGAATCATGCCAGAAAGTGTTCTATGCCTGCTTTTGGCATTCATCAACAGCTTTGCACACCAAAGCTTCTTTGTCATCTTCATCATCGTCTGAATTGTCTTTTTGGGGGGCCTTTTCCCTTTTAGATTCTCTTTCGAGACACTTACTTTTCTCTCTGTAGAAGTCAGTTAAGAGATCATCCAATCCAATGATCTTTTTCCTGCATAACACAAGGAAGTTATTGAAGTACAAAACAAAATACACAATGGATGCCCCGTTAGTATTCAATTTAGAGGCAACACTACTCAAACTCAAAGGCTTGCATTTTAACCAAATCTTAAATTTTAATTGAAATAGATGCTATCTTTTTAAGCGCTGGGTTCCTCCATCAACTTCCAGTTTTTCAATAAAATAGTCAGATCGATTTTCTATTGAAGTAAAAAAGATAATCCAAAACATCGAAAGCAATGTCGTTAATAACCTTCACTGATAAATCAACAATCAACAATAGTTACTAATGCAACCATAAATTGTCAAAGTGCAAAACCCTAGAAAGCCCAGATCTTCCGCTTAAGAGTTTCGGAGCAGGGAAGGAAACGCAGCAACTCGAATCGGAATCTTAACCAACACAAGATAGTGGAAAATCAACAAAAAAAAATCTGAATAACAAATTGTTCATCGAGAAGAAAGAAAAACCTTTTCTTAGGAACAACAGGGGGGCTGAAGAGTGCATCTTCGTCTTCGAAATCAAGAGGACCATCCATGTTCGCCGTTTCTCTTCTTCTGCATAAAACACAAAACCTAAAAAAAGAGGCACAAATTTGCTTGGTTCCCCCAAACAGTCACTTTATTTGACGGGACACGAGGGAAAAGTCGCGCCAAAGTGGAAGCGCTTTCGAAAAACACGGTGGTTGTTTCAAATTTTCAATTCAGCCAGACCGGTTCGTGGGTTAATTACCCGAGTGTACCGGTTTAGAGTAAATAAAGGGATGAAGCTAAAACGTAATTGCCGGTCCGAGTTTAAAGTTGATCCAATTATCCAATAAATATGTTGGGTTAGGGAACTCGCGGTTATGAAAAAAAAATTGTAGCACTCGTTGGTTTAAAATTGAGGAAACCCCATTAATTTCCAATAGCAATTTCCATGTTTTGCAATTAATTTATAGAATGGATAATTTCATGATTTTTGGGCTTAACTACTATTAAATGAGACATCCTATTTAATTTATTTAAATCCATCTTTATTTTTCTTATTTGTTTTGTTCAAAGTCTTGTCAAAGTACTATGCAACTTTTCAAGTGCAATGTGTACTCCTCTCTCTGTTTCTCTTTTTCATCTGAATTAACTTCATCAAACCAAGACTTTGTGTTGTAATCAGGTCACTCATATTAATAATATTGTCCACTTTAGGTTTATCGATTCTAATTGATACATTAGATCGACAAGACTTTATTACTCCTTGAGCTGTCTCACTTAATAGTACTTAAGCTTAAGAATCATTAAAGGATTCCTTCTTCGGGATGTCATCGCGATGGTGCTTTCTCCTCCTATTCGCATGTTGTATTCAAGATTCTAGTTATTTCCTGGGTCTGTGCCCTTTATGCCATTGGGAGTTTGTCTTCAAGGCCTCTTTATTTGGGTCTTGTTCTATGCATTGTATATTGCGCTCATGTTTATATCATTGTGGGCCAGTTTAGTTTATCTAAGGCCCATCTTTATTTTTCTTATTTGTTTTGTTCAAAGTCTTGTCAAAGTATGTGAAACCTTTTCAAATGTCTGCTTGTATATTCAAATAGGGCTTGTAGCATTCACTTTTCGAATACAAACTCTCGCTCTCTCTCTTCTTCTCTTAATCTTTTAAGTATCGTGCTAAAACCATCAATACCCACAAATAATAACATCAAATCAAATATCAAACCTAAGCTAAGCGGATAATCAATCAACTAAATATAAAAACCAATGGTCAAAGCAAACCTAACTCAGACAATGACAAGTCCAAGCTCTCATGACACGTATCTCTATCTACTTAGTCTATCTCTGATGTACAACCATTGCTCTATAATTATTACAATGTTACCGTTAGTTCAATGGTCAAAGCAAACCTTTCTCTATAATTGTTACAATGTTACCGTTAGTTCAACGGTCATATAGCTTGTGTATATATATATATATATATATGTCTCTGTAAAGTTTTAGCACAAGTCAATAAAAAGACAAAATACAAACAATCTCAACAAGTCTTTTATGGTATCGGAGCAGGTTCGAGAACTACTCCAAACAACTGAATCATCTTCTACCTCCATGGCTACAGTCACATCTGGGCTTAATGGGGATGGTGCATCTACAGCTCAGGGAGCTATAGAGAAACCAATCATCGCCATTAATGCGAGCTCACAACTAGCGGTGAAGCTCAAGACTACTAACTTCACAGCCTGGCGATTGCAGCTTGTAAGTGTTCTGAGAGGATACAAGCTCTTGGGATATGTGGATGGAAGTCTTACCTGTCCACCCGACACTGAAGATGAACAAAAGGAACACTGGAAATGCCAAGACAGCATGTTGGTGAATGCAATAGTTGCTTCACTACATGAAACTACTCTTCCACTATTGGGGGATGTTACGTCCAGTCATCAAGCATGGACAAAACTTCATAGTCTTTTTGCTAACAAGTCAAGATCTAGAATCATTCAACTCAAACAAAATCTGGTCAATATGCACAGAGGTAGCAAGAAGATTGAAGAATACTTAAGTGAGGTAAAACAAATAGCTGATGAGCTTGCCTTAACTGGAAATCCAATCGAGGAGGAAGATCTCGTCATTTTCATACTCAATGGCCTAGGAGCTGAATACAAAGGAACAGTTGAATCTGTAAATGGGAGAGAAAATCCCATTTCCTATGAGGCCCTCAGATCGTTGCTCCTAAGTCAAGAAGCTTATCAGCAGCGACTTGAACAACAGCAATCACAACTGCTAGCCACTGCTAACTTTGCTCAAAACCAAACTCCTCAACAGTATAGGAACTATGGAAACAATCAAAGAGGGCCCAACTCCAGGTCTCAAGGTCACTACAGATTCAGTAATAGAGGAAATCGTCCACCTTCTTCCTCATATCAGAACAACCATTACTCAACCAATGGACCATCTGGATACTCCAACTATGCTGGCAACAGTCCAAGGCCAAGGATTTTCTGTCAAATCTGTGAAAAGCCAGGACACTCAGCCCGTACATGCAGGAAGCTCAAGGCTTATGCATCTGAAAATCCACCCCAAGCCAACTATGCTTCCAGTCACCACGGATCCAACAACACCAATGTTCAACCTTGGCTTGTTGACTCAGGAGCCAGTCATCATATGACCTCAGATCTTGGCAATCTCTCCCTCAACTCTGAATATGGAGGCACAGATGAAGTCAAGATAGGAGATGGCTCAGGTTTGCAAGTCACACATCACGGCACTTGTCACTTACACACACCCACTAAGACATTCACTCTTGAAAATACATTATGTGTTCCTCATATTCAACGTAATCTGCTCTCTATTCATCAGTTTACTAAAACTAACAATGTGTTAATTGAATTTCATCCTAACTGTTTTGTCATTAAGGATTTGAAGTCGGGAAATGTTCTGGCTCGGGGTCCATGCGTTGAAGGCACCTATCAGTTTGGTTCAGTGCAGCACAAGTCAGCCATGGTGGCTCACAAGTCCAGTCTTGATACTTGGCATCAACGATTGGGCCATCCCAACTCAGTACTACTATCTTATTTGTTAAAATCTGCAAACTTATGCCCTCTTGTTTCTACTTCTACTCCTGTTTTATGCAACTCTTGTGACATTAATAAAGTTCACAAATTTCCATTTGGTATGTCTTCAGTTCATACCACTCATCCACTACAAGTTATATATTCAGATGTATGGGGGCCTAGTTCTCCAGCATCCATATTAGGACACAAATATTATGTGATATTTATAGACCACTTTACACGTTACACCTGGTTCTATCCTTTGTTCCATAAGTCTGATGTTCTGAATATATTTTTACAGTTCCAAAGACTAGTTGAAAGACAATTTGATGCAAAGATCAAAACATTATATACAGACAATGGAGGAGAATACGTCAAACTTCAAACAACTTTGAACCAGCTAGGCATCTCCTGGAAACAATCACCACCCTATACTCCGCAACATGTAGGCCTGGCAGAGAGGAAGCACCAACATATTGTGGAGACTGGGAAGACCTTACTTGCACATGCCCACCTTCCTCCCCAATTTTGGTCTTTTGCCTTTGAGACAGCTGTGTATCTCTTAAACCGTCTTCCTTTAACTACTACCAAACCATACTCTCATTTTCAGTTACTTTTTCAAACCCCACCTAACTATTTAAAACTTAGGCCTTTTGGTTGCCTATGCTATCCTTGGTTAAAACCTTATACCAATAGTAAACTTGATCCCAAATCCTCCCCTTGCATCTTTCTCGGATACACAACCTCCCAAAGTTCCTTTAAATGTTATGACCCAAGTACTGACAAACTCTATCTTTCTAGACATGTGTTTTTTAGAGAACATCTTTTTCCTGGATTGTCTTATCCTACTTTTGACCAGCCCATCCCTACAGCCACCAATTCTGACCCAGTGCAAGGTCCTTTACCTACTCCTCCCAATGTCTCTTTTTCTACTCCTAACGTCTCTATTTCACCTACCCTTGACTTACCTGTTGCGTCTCACCCATCTCATTCCACCAATCCTTCACCTCAACATGACATGTGTCCAACTCCCATATCTCCCAATTCCAACATATCAGATTCCTCACAACTCCCTTCACTTACACCCTCTCTTTCCTCGGACACTCCTCCTCGCACACACAAAATGGTCACAAGGTCTATGAACAATATTTACAAGCCTAAAACCCTTAATCACACTACTTTACATCCGCTACTTGCTTCCCCTGCACCTCACACAGTTTATGAAGCCCTTAAGTCTCCTCATTGGCATCGAGCCATGGTCGAAGAACTCAATGCTCTTCACCATCACTCCACCTGGACACTCGTACCACCCTCTCCATCTCACAAACCCATTGGTTCTAAATGGATCTTTCGAATCAAACGCAATCCTGATGGCACTATCCACCGCTACAAAGCCCGTCTTGTCGCTCAAGGTTATCTTCAAAAGCCTGGCTTAGACTACCAACAAACATTTAGTCCGGTAGTAAAACCTACCACCATTAGGCTTGTTCTCTCCTTGGCTGTCATGCATTACTGGCCGCTGAAGCAACTCGACGTTAACAATGCCTTTCTACATGGTTCTCTCGCTGAAACAGTTCTTATGAAACAGCCCCCTGGCTTCATTGATCAACAACATCCTAAACACTTGTGTCTGCTTCACAAATCTATATATGGGCTCAAGCAAGCCCCTCGGGCATGGTTCACCGCCCTTCGCGCTGCTCTTCTTCACCTTGGGTTTATTAACTCTAGAGCTGACACTTCTTTGTTTATTTACAAATCCCCTACTGTAATTGCTTATGTGCTTGTATATGTTGATGATCTTATATTAACTGGCTCTGATCTCTCCTTTATACACAGGATCACCGCTGCCTTGGGGTCCAAGTTTTCACTTAAAGACTTATGTGACCTCTCCTATTTCCTTGGTATAGAAGCTATCCGCACCAAAGACACCTTATTTCTCTGTCAACATAAGTATATTCGGGAACTTCTAGAACGTGCGACTATGGCTGCCTCTAAACCTGTTGATACTCCTATTCCATCCTCGTTCAATCTGTCTCAGCACAGTGGCTCTAAGCTCTCTGACATCACTCTCTACCGTCAACTTGTGGGCAGTCTCCAGTATCTGTCTCTTACACGTCCAGACCTCAGTTTCGCTGTCAATCGTTTAGCTCAGTATCTTCAGCATCCCACAAAAAGCCATTGGCACACTCTCAAACGTCTACTTCGCTATCTCAAAGGAACCATTCATCACGGCATTCTTCTTCGTGCCAATACTTCCCACAGTCTACGTGGCTACTCCGACTCTGATTGGGCTGGGAACCCCGACGATCGATCATCTGTCACTTCCTACATTATCTTTCTAGGTTGCAATCCCATTTCTTGGAGATCTCGAAAACAAAAAGCCATAGCCAGGTCTTCCACTGAGGCTGAATATCGCTCACTTGCCGCCACTGCTTCTGAGGTTGTATGGATCACTCATCTTCTGCATGAATTGCATATCTCTCTTATTCACAGACCGCTGCTGCTTTGTGATAATTTGGGTGCAACTCATTTAAGTCACAATCCTGTTCTTCACTCCAAAATGAAGCATATCGCCATTGATATACACTTTATTAGAGACC
This sequence comes from Tripterygium wilfordii, assembly GCF_013401445.1. Classification (NCBI taxonomy): domain Eukaryota; kingdom Viridiplantae; phylum Streptophyta; class Magnoliopsida; order Celastrales; family Celastraceae; genus Tripterygium; species Tripterygium wilfordii. The sequence continues at coordinate 11,355,507 of NC_052253.1, read as the reverse complement.
TTGTTCAAAAAGGTATCCTTGCAGTTCGTCACCTCTCCACTGTGCATCAACTTGCTGATATTCTCACCAAATCATTACCTCGTCAACGCTTTCTTGATTTACGTGCCAAGATCAATCTCCACGATGGGACCCTGATCTTGCAGGGGCGTATAAAAACCAATGGTCAAAGCAAACCTAACTCAGACAATGACAAGTCCAAGCTCTCATGATACGTATCTCTATCTACTTAGTCTATCTCTGATGTACAACCATTGCTCTATAATTATTACAATGTTACCGTTAGTTCAATGGTCAAAGCAAACCTTTCTCTATAATTGTTACAATGTTACTGTTAGTTCAACGGTCATATAGCTTGTGTATATATATATAAATGTCTCTGTAAAGTTTTAGCACAAGTCAATAAAAAGAATACAAACAATCTCAACAAGTCTTTTACTAAATACTAATAGTACCAAAGCGAATCAAAGTGATAAAAGAGATAACGGTCTACGTTCGGCACACAAAGGTCTACGTTCACAAGCAGCAGAAAAACCAATTTCACTATATGGAGAAATTTACAAACGAGAGATTACTCAATACATGTAGAACAAACCCACTCTAAATGCTATATTGTTTTTACAAGCTCTCTCAACAAGAAAAATAATATAGAAGACAACAAAGATAATAAACCCACTTGTCCACAAGACAATTGGAACCCTAAGAGCCGCCCTCTCGTGTATCTCTTGGCTCCCACCACGCTCTATCAAGTGTTTTCCCTTTTGCAAGTGTTATTTCTCTGTAAAATAAAACCCTAAAAGTTCTATTTATATAAAAATGTCCCATAAAAAAATTACAGAATCCCGATCTCTGTCCGGACGGCTCCTCGAGCTCTCCAAAAAGATAGCACTCTGTCTAATTAAAAAACACATGCTACCCGGACGGCTCGAGGATCTGTCCGGAGAGCTCCACCTGACAGGGTATGAGCCAAATAATTCCACATTAACTTCATCAAACAAGACTTTGCTAGCACAAAGTACAACAAATCAACAATAACATTACTGAACACCAACTTCCTGCAAGGACAGCATACTCTGTTACACCAGAAGACCATTTCTATTACAGTGTTATACATCAAGTCCCCTGTTTTAAAAACATAATAGAACACCAGAAAATAAATACATCGATGTTGATTTAATCCATTCATAAGGAATGATACAATTTCCTTCTCCTAGCTTTCTTGATGCCAGTGTTACTATTATGCAATTAATTTATACCAGTGTCACATACCCATTTATCCACAAATGATCTCAAATATGCTTGTATGGCAATCCGTAGACATCCACACCATATACTGCCAAGGTGTTGATCAGTCCACAAGCCAGAAATTGGTCATAGACTCATAGTGTATAAATCCTTCAAAGCTATCAGTTTGGGAAATGATGGACAGATTATCATTTGCTTGTAATGTGGACAGTAGAAGACAAGTGAAGTGATGAAGCAGCCTACTTTTGTATTATTCAAACCAAACATGAACATATATGCAAATCAAGTCAGAAGTTAGATGAACCAAATTAAAGTAGTAATTGACCTTATTTTGTCTCCGATCTTGAAAATGTTTATTGCAAGAACAGCAGGCGATTACACAATACTACCCACCTTGCTAGTTATTTCCATAACCAAATCTGTTCCTCTCGCGCCCACCTAATCGTAGCCTAATTCCTTTCATCGGCATCAACACTCTCTCTAAACTTCTTGTAAATGTCACTTCCGTAAAATTTTCTTGTCCTCATCACCAGAACTAGCGAGATTAAAGCACCGAAAAATGTACCGCCAGCCAGAATTGCAAATGAATTCCTATAACACTGAGTTCCTATGCAAACCAACTCTTTAACAGCCGACCTTGTCAAACCCTTCTTTGCAAGCTCATCCAATGCCTGCCGATCGTAAAGCATCCCTGTGATCTTCACATTAAGTATGTAAGACCCAATAGGACTAGCCAACTGTCCACAATTGAACAATGTGGAGTAGTACTTGAGCCCGAACAGCTCGGAAATGATTGCGAAAAGCAATATCAATTGTGCACCAAATGCGAAACCAATGATGATTGATGCAATGTAGAGCGAACCCGGGAAAGGGAATGCGATGATGAGGTAACCAAATGAAGATAAAAGGAGAACAATTGTCATCATCAATGTCCTCGGCATTTTGTACTTCACAAGCAAGCTTTCAGAGACAAACCCAGCAAATACTCTCCCAAAGTAATTGTATATACTCACTAGTGACACAAATGAGCTTACGGTTCTCTGTGGATACCCCAATGATTCACCAATTTGGCCCAGATTGTCCACAGCAGTCAAGCTCGAACCGAGTCCGAATAATGTTGCCACAAAGAGAATAATCATGTCCAGGCTTAACAGTGCTTGCAAGATCGTGTAGTCATCACCCCTTGTTGGCTTGTTACATATGCTCGTCCAACAAGACACCGAGCGATTTTTCTCTTCCGGTTCTGGGTTTGTAATCTCCTTCTCTTTCAATTCAACTTCTACTGGTTTCTCAATTTTTAATTCACTTGGAGGCTGTTTCTTGAGATCCCAGAGGACTAATTCTTCTCTAATGGCAATAAAGAGGGGAACAAACAGCAGAAAACAACAAATAGTTGCACTTGCATCATAAGCCCAATGAGGAAAAACTACCTGTTTTTGTGCTATAGTCATAGCCATCAGAAACAAAGCAAGAATAATCGACACATAGAGGAATTGATAGAACACATTAAGCTCATTAGGTTGCCTCTCAACCTTCATAGTTCTAACAGTGTACACAAACACCACAGACAACGCCGCCGGAAGCCAAGCAATGAGAAGAATCAGAGACTTTGAATCGTGTCCATAGATGGCCAAATAAAGTTGTGTCATCACAGCACCACTAAGCCCAACAAAACCCTTCAACAGACCCAACATAACACCTCTACTTTCAGGGAAATTCTTCACACAAGTTACAAGCGCACCTGTATTGGCGAAATTCTGCGAATTGGCACCAATGCAGATGTAAACACACATGTGCCACAGTTTAGGTTTCGCAATTTTGCCTGCCACTGCTAGCCAAATCATGAAGTAACCTGCAAAGTTCATGGCAGAGCCGACAAGAAGCACAAACCATGTGGGTGTCACTTCGGCTAGAAGCCCAGATAGGACACCAACATTCGCACCCAAGTCCTTGAAGAAACCGAGCAAATTGAGTGTAGTTTGATCATACCCTAGAGTGGCTTTGATTTCCTTGGAATAGATTCCGAACAGGTATGTAGCACCAGCCCCTGCCATGATAAGAAAGGAAGCGAAAACAGAGAACCATCTGCCTCGGAGGATGTGAAGCAGCAAACCACATGACCCACCACCACCTCCGCCGCCGTGAACTGCCGTGATCATTGCTGACTCACCCATATCCCCCGTACTAATGAAGTGGTAATACAGAAAATGCCAATCTGCATACAGGTTTGGAAGATAAAGGTGAGACCTTGAGACTACAGAGATGGGGTTTGTGAAGAATTTGAATTGAAGATATGAGAAGATACAATGCTACTTATAATTAAATAGGTAATTGCGAGGAGGAGTAAGAAAAATAGCTAAAACCTACAAATAAGGCAAAGATAAGCTGGGGGCTTGCTCTGTGTGATCTAATAATCTGTTGATAAGGATTAAGTAACTAATCTTATCATATCTTTTTAATTAATTAGGAGATCATTTTTAACTGAATTGACGGGGTCGTTTTTCTTTATCCGTTTCAATTTGTTTTGAATTGTGGACTAACGATAGAGTTGCAGGTTTACTCAAGAACAAAGGAAAACAGAGTTACAGGTTCGCTTAGGATTAAAAATAAAAAAAAAAAAAAAAACAAAACAGAGTTATAGGTTTGGTAGAAGTCAAATTCATCTTCGTCAATGGCTTAAGCCCGAGATGTTTTTCTTTGAAAAGAAGTAAAGAGGATTTGATTTCTGAATTGGGTTTTTGGAGCAGTCAATTTCAATCAGCATATGCGGCAGACACATTTGATGAATGGCAATATCTCGAAGCACTATCAATGCCGAAGTCATAAGACCAATATCTTGAAGCACTATTTTGCTTAAGCTTTCCAAATGAGGCCTTAAACAATAATGCTATAACCTTAAAGAAAAAACAGCAGTTAATCAAATTACACATCCATAATCTTAAAGAAAAAAGAGCTGCAAACCCAAATCTTGAGATGATCATTCTATTTTAAGTGGCTCAACAATGCTGATTTATCAATTCACATGATTCGTTAGAACGTAAGCATACAAAAGATGCGTGTTTTGCCGTTGAAGGCATTTGCTAACTGTGTATTCGAACTTACTTTTTTGTGCGCAAGAGGTAGTGCTTCCCTTGATAGATACTGTGTTTTTCAAATTCTTAAGAGATTATGATGCAGCATCATATTTTTATCAAATTTATTAGTTTGAGTCTCTATCTTACCTACTTACATCAATATATAGACACCAATCTAAGAGCATCCGCAACAGTTTCCCTTAACAGATTCCCTAAAATACAGACAAAATGCCCTTATTCCCTATTTTGCAGACTCCTTAACAAAACAACACGATTACCTATCATATTCTCTATTTTATTAAAATAACAATTAATTCTCTCTCTTTGATTATTTTATTCATATTCTCTATTTTATTAAAATAACAATTAATTCTCTCTCTTTGATTATTTTATTCATACAAAATAAAACTCTCACTCTCAACTTTCTCTCTCTCGGTAGCCATGGATGCCACCGCAAGTTTCTTCTACCCACAACAGTTGCGTCGTTTACCTCTTCCATCATTATCCTCTAAATCCTCAATTCTATTTGAATCCATTTCTCTCCGATCCAAACTTGAAACAATTTTAGCTAAATCCAAATTCGACCCGTTACAATCTGGTTTCAATCATTTACAACCCACTATTATCATTGTGTTTATGCAAACGTGCAATCAAATCATTCATCTCAGTATTCATTTTTAAGTTGGATAAAATTTTCACGGAATCGACATCTTTGTTTGACAAAATCTCAATCGGAGGATGTACCTACAACATCAGATCCCTCATCCTCTTCCTCTTCCCCGAAAAATTGACAACGACTAAGCTCCATTCCCAGATCTCTCAGTCGCACAGTTAGAGTGTGTTTGGATTGAGGGATTTGGGAGGAATGGGAGGGAAGAGAAAGGGAAGGAAGAGAATAGAAGGGAAAATACATTTCCCTCTCTCATGTTTGGATAGATAAAAAAAAGAAAGGAAAGAGAAATAGTTTAATTTACTAGTTTATTCTTATTTTTTATGTTTAAATGTTATGTCCAAAGGTAAAATAGATTTTAAACTTATAAGTAACTTAATTAGTAATCTCTTCCCTCCAAATGACTCCGTTTTGGGAGGAAAGAATTTTGACAAAAATTTAAAAAAATCTTCCTCCCAAATCCCCTCAAATCCCTCCCCTCAATTTTTTTTATAAACTATCCAAATAAGGGAATTGGAAGGAAACTCCCTTTCCCTTTTCTTCCCTCCCCTCCAAATCCCTCAATCCAAACACACTCTTAGTGGGTACGAGAAAGTGAAGCGGAATCGCTCGTCTTCTTTCTACCCTTGCCGAGTTGCTTCCAAGCTTCCTTGCTCACTGGCACCTGTATTCACAATGGATGAGAGAGAATAGAGAGGATAAAAGGAGAGAGACGAAAAGCTATTTCGTGGGCCAACGGAGAGAGGATATGTGATAAATATTATTATTATATTCTTAAGTAATGTTATAGTGGTTCCCTAAATGTAGGGAACCACTGTAGAAATCTGTAGTAAATTTTTAAAATAGGGGAAGTTTAGGTAATCTGATGTAGAGGTGTTTTTGGTATAGTTCTCTATATTTGTTCCCTATTTTACAGACAGACTCATATTTAGGTAATCTGATGTGGATGCTCTAAGTGCCCTTAGCTGACAAACCTCATAAATCATAATCAGACTAAATTTGATTGCTGATATGCCCAAACAAGTGGTGCTAGATGGTGCCAAGAGGATATCAAAATGTGGGCCTAGAGCCCAGGGCCAAAGCAATAAAGAGAGTTATTAGTTTATGAATTTGCAAACTTAATGGTTGCTATGTTGAGGAGTGATTATTCATCTGAATCATCTTGTGTATTTTTTTTTTTATATAGAGAATATTTATTGTCCTCATCTATTGTCCTTTATTGCTTTTATAGAATTAAGATTAACAATACAAGCATGAGGCTGGGAGTAATATACTAATATAACCCAGGACTTGGCACAAAGGGAAAAAACAGAAAAGCCTTCAAAACCAGACATATAAATGTGTGAAGTAAAGGATTGCTAAGTTCAAGTCCATTTTGGAAGGGCCTCTTTGAATTTTAAGCATCCATTGCACTAGAATATCCCATGATGTTAGAGTTTATTTGGATCGAAGGATTTGGGGGAAGGGTAGCTAGAAGAATAGCTCTCATTCTTTAATGTTTTTGGATATATAAAAAAGGAAATGAAAGAAAATTATTTTCATTTATTAATTTATCCGTATTTTTATATCAATTTATAAATAATTTAATTAGTCATCCATTCTCTCCAAATGTCCTATTTTGGGAGGAAATATTTTGGTAAAAAATTAATGAAATTTTCTCCAAATTCTCTTCAAATCCATACCTTAATTTTTCCTAAACTATCAAAATAAGGGAATTGGAAGAGAATTCCCTTCCCCAAATCCCTAAATCCAAACACACTCTTAATATTCATTGTATCAACATGACAGTTATCAACACATTCCGAGATGAAAACCAACCAGAAGGATCATATCTAGGAGTTTCATATCCTGCTATTAATGGTGCACGCACCAATGACTCCACTGATCTCTCCTCAAGACTCCATCATCTTCTCCTACATGATTGCTGGCAACAATGTCACCACCAATCTCTCCTCACGAGTCAATGACTCCTACATGATTGCATGCACTAATCTCACCTCATGATTGCCGGCACTATTCTCTCTTTTCATGTGAAGATATTCAATTGTATAAATATATATTATGAATGTAATCCTAACTATTCACACACACATAATAATATCGTACAAAATAACCTAAGAGGCAATTGAAAACTGCAACTAGGGGTTAAATTTATGGTGGCGTAAATATGTAGGGGAGAAAAGTATGATTTAATGGAAGTGGAGGGGTAAAAATCAAAATTTGTAAAAGAACACTTGAAAAGTGAAAACTACCGACAAGCTCTCTTATCTTTACTCGACATCCACACACACTTTCGCAACCCTAGCAGCCGTTTCACCATTGTTGAAGGATATCAACAGCTTCTAGGCGACCTAGGCAATCATCGTGGATGTCGACAGAGGGTGGGAACCGTCTCGGTAACCTATTTTTCTCTCTTTATATATATGTCGATGACTTCCTAAGGAAGAAACTAATATGGGACCTCCTAGTAGCAAGCACCGGACGTGATATAAGGGTTGTTAGATTATAGATAGCGTGGATCGCCTGCTTTCATCGTACGACCTCCATTGATGAATGTAAGCGGTCATTAGTATATCTTGCATTCGATAATGATGAAGAAATTAAGAAAATATGAAGGAGAAAAAATGAAAGAACAATGGTAAAAGATATTGTAGCCATTGTTATTTGTCTATAAGAGAAATATAAGTGCCTTGATTTTGGTATCCTATTTATAATAAGGTGCCTAAGGTCTCTTGCCGATCATTGGCAATTTAAAAAAACAGTTTGAATTTATGCATCTTTTAATTATTCATTATCTAGAAAAATCATATTCCGTTCGAGCAAATTTAAAATGATTCAGAATTTTGTTTGTTTTTAAGACTCTATGTATTCTATGCTATTAATATATTAATTGTGTGATATTAGTTATGTAAGGTGCCTTAGTTATCTATGCTTAAAATGATTTAGAATTTTGTTTTTTTAGAGATTGTATTCTATGCTATTAATATATTAATTATGTGATTCTAGTTATGTAAGGTGGCTTAGTTATCTATGCTTAAAATGATTTAGAATTTTGTTTGTTTTAGAGATGCCAGCTATGTATTCTATGCAATTAATATATTAATTAGTAATATATGTTATGTTAATTATGTTAGATTAAATCAACAAGAGGTGGCTCGGTTGGCAATTGGCTGGGTTAGACGATAAATATGGAAAAAAAATACGTATACATAAATTTATATATTTCTTACGTCATATATAAAATTCTAACATAAACAAATATTTTTGAATAGGGTAATGCTTGATTTTTAATAAATATATTTTTGAATTCAATTTGGCTATATGGTTTCTCATTTTTTTTTTCAAATAATAGAAGAGTAAACAAATACAAATAAATGGCTTACTTGGTGATTTGTTTTATATCATGAGACATCCAATAGCCAGAAGTATGACAGGAATGACAATCGTGTACAAAAGAGCATTCAAGTTAGGGATACATACAAGAATTTGACCATCTTGAACAACCATTTAGCTGGCAATTGGTGTACTATTTTTTAATGTTTTAGTTTTAACTTTTCAATTACAAGTATTTTTCATTGATTTTGTAGAAAATATATGTAAAATAGACAAATTGTGGCATTTGGAGCTTTTTCTACAATAGATCATAAAGACAAAATTGATTATGCCAGGACACCCACCCTCAATTATCTGTCCGGACAGTCATGCAAGACAACCGGGCCAACATTCATGTCAGAGTGTTGGCTGTCCGGACACCTCCAATAAGATGGCAAATATATATTCTTAGCAAACCAGAAAACGTTGCAGAGGATATCAAAATGTGAGCCTGCAGCCAAAAGCCCAAGAAATAGCAACACAAGTTCAAGTCCAATGAAAATAAGTGATCGGTAAAACTATATTATTCTAGGCTTACAACATCAAACACAAGACGCAGTAGTTCACACCATATTGAAAGAAAAAATTTAATTTCAATTCTCAGTTGAGTTCGCCTTGCATCCAGGTTTGTATCAATTGAAAAGAAACTTTTGGTTGATCCATTGGGACCATGGCACCAGCATTATAAACCTAATGAATAGAGAAATTCATCAAAAAATCAGATCAAATTATTCATTAAATGTGAATATTTATTTATTTAATGAATAGAGAAATTAATTCACAAAGAGCTGAGATTGTCGAACCCTAACAAAACTGAGAGGATCATGGATCATCATAGCTCCTGCGTCTGCATCATCAACCTCAAACGGAACAATCGGTGCTTCTTTAAACTCTTTCTTGCCACTCCATTCCATTTCCAACACCAACTCCATAATTCCTAAACAAAGTTTCAGTATAAATAAATCATAATTAGGTTTTTGTATACTAAACCATGAGACTTACCACGCCAGTTGCCAATGAGATCCTGATCTCCTGCGTAGATAAGGACCTTGATTCCTTTATCAAGTAAAGCACAAATTTCAACATCAGAATTCTTCATGTAGTCCTCCTTCGAATATGCCTTTAACAACGAATCACTTATTGCAACAAATGGTTTTTCATATACACCGAGAGCATCTTTTAGAGATTGCTTGTTCAAAAAAGTTTCCATCTCTGAGAAGTCGTAATTTAAATGATTCACGCGTTCCTTTCTAATATCAGCAAACTGCATGCATATCACAAATATGTTAGGAGTTAAATTTTATATGTTTTTTTTATTCTCATGAATACATGTATAAAAGTTATCAACGAGAAATGACTCGGTTGACAATCGGCTGGATTAAGCATATGTGTACGTGTCCAATGTGATGGATCATACTTAACACAAGAGGGGGGGTGAATTGTGTCCCCAAATTCCGATAGGAATCTCTTTTTATAATTTAAAAGGAAATCAATGTCAATTAACAATTAGCACACAAATTTGAACTCTAATGATTATCCTAATCAATATTCATTTCAATGCAAGATGTGATACAATATGGTGAATGATCAATTATCAAATAATCAAGGAATTGCAAAAACAGATTTTTTCAAACAACACACTGCACACAGATTTTACAACTCAAATTTCACCTAGCAAATCAAGTCAGAATTCAATGAAATTTGGTATGCAGTATCACAATACCCTAATGAATACTATATAAAAAATTCAGATTAAAATTCAAAGTTTAGCTATGTGAACAGTGCACGGACAGACTGGTGGTTCAGAAAATTCTGCAATCAAAACACTTAATCAATCAACAAGCAAGCAATGCAATCAAGAAAGTCCACACAGCAATTTATAGTAGTTCGGAGACTCTTCTCCTACATCTACTACCTAGGTTCACCAACCTAGGATTTTTCAACCTCCACTAAGGATGTGGTTTTCTCAAGAGCTCCACAAAACTCACAAGGGTTTTTAGGTCACCCTTAAAACTGAAGATTTCAAGATAATCTTCAAACTTTACAACCAAGGGTTTCAAGCACTCCCTTAAACTCAACCTCAACAAGGTTTTTGCCCAATGAAGGGACTTTTACAAGTGTTCGGTATAAATGGTTCACTCAAGGTTTGCACTAAGCAAATGGGGTTGAGGAACACTCAAGAATCACAATATCACCTCACGGGTTGGATAGAAAATGAAGAATAATGAGGATTTTCGAATCTGAAAATAAGAAGCCAAATGAGAAGCACTCCCTCTTTGCAAAAGCAAAATAGTGAGGAAGCCTTTAGAGTGGCTTGGGTAGAAGCTTGGATTCAATGGCACAAACTAGCTTGGAAGCTTTGAGAACAAGAATTTCTTCAATGTAATTTTGGCTTCTCCAAGTTGGAATGAGGAAGAACCCCTCTTTATAATTTACCAAGCTCTTGTGATTTCCACCATTGGATCTTTTTCTATCTTCAAATCTCGACCTTCAATTACATGTGCAAATCTTGGCCATTGAATGAATAGATCATTAAATCTTGACCTTACAATATGTAGCCGTTGCACTTGCATTATTTTCCAAGTCTAGCTTTCCAAGATTTGAGTTGTCATGTGCACTTGCAGCCATCTTTGACAATTTGATCAAACTTGCACCAAATCTTGACCTTGGTATCTCCAACAATTTTGTCATATTTGACCATTTGATCAAACTTACACCAAATCTTGGCCTTGGTATCTCCAATGATTTCCTACAAAATGTGTAGCAACTTGCAACAATCTTTGACTCCAAAAATCAAGTAAGATATTCTTTTAAGTCAAAAATTGCAAGCAAGAATATGGTCTTATGCACAACCATTGGATTCACCTTTTAAATGGTCATCTTAACCCTTCAAGTCTTGTTGTAATCTGATCCATTCATAATTCAAAACAATTCAATCTCAGCCATAGATTAGTGTACCGTTGGAGCTTGTAGTCTTCAAGAATATCTTCATAATCTAAGTCTTGTCTAGTTGCAAAATATACTTTCTCATCTCTTACAAATTTCAACCATTGCATTTGTCCTTTAGCTTCATCAATTGTCTTCTCACAAAAATAAGATCATTGACCTCAATAAAGGAAGCATGTGCAAGATCTTGTTTGATGAAGACAAGAGATCCTTCAAGTGACCAAACATGTCCCTCCAATCTTGACTTCAAACTCTGAATTTGGCAGCACCAATATATCCATATTATACAGCCCTAAGGCTAGTTCCAATCATCAATCAAAATGCCTTAGTGGAAGGTTGATGAACATAGGTTTTTCTTGGTTTTCTAGAGATCCAAGCTCATACTTGAAAACCGGACTTCAATTCACTTGAGCAAACTGAATTCTGAGTGATATAACATCCTCATGATGATTAACCTACAAAGAAATATGAGGTAGAACTCCCCAATTGCATGTAAGCTCAAAGAGCTTCATATAGAGCGCATAGGTTAATTACATTAGAAGAACAACCCAGAAAATTCATATTACTGCATGATAAATCATTTTATATATATTAAAATGTCCATATAAAATTTCATAACAATCGGAAATCGTTTGGTCACTCAACCAAGCAAATAAGTCACTAATAGTGAAACCGATAAATTCTAAGTGTAAATTCAATGTCATTTTGCAAACTCAGTGTAAATGACCTTTTCTCTTGAACTTTACTAGGTAAAATATGTTCATAGTGATAAAACTAAGATGCACACGAAATTTCATTTAAATCGGAGTTCATTTGGTTCACCACGTTCACAAAGAACACATATGCACAAAATTAGGTAAAACCTAGTTTTGGCGGAATTTAAGCATATGACCAAATGTATATGTGATGCACTTAATTTATCATGATTATAGTCCTAGAACATATATTAGACTTTTATGTGCATGTGGTTCAAGTTTCAAGTCATTTTGATCTAAGTTGGTTAAGATAAATTATGATCATTAGAAGATTAATGCCCTAACTTAGTCCATGTATGTTTGTTTTCAAAACTAAATTTCCAGCACTATCTCAAAAATATATAGATATCAAATTCACATAGAGATATGCATAAGCCTTCATTTAAGTGTATATGCACAATTAAGATATTAAACAATTAACCAAATAACCATTTAAGCATGTTTTCTAGCATTTTAGGATATGTTCAAGTCAAGCATGCTCACACACATTTTAGTATACAATCATACACAATCATCAAAAACACAATGTTGACTAGACACTAAGTCTTGGTCCAACAATCTCTTCATATTTCATTCGTATAAATATTCAAAAGTAAGAATCAGCATAAACCAATATCTTCCTCAAGAAATCTTCAAGGATGGATACTCCTAACTCTCCACCTGCAAAAAGGTCTAGAACTGATGAAGGTTCTACTTCTAAAGAAGAAGAAGGTGGAGATAATCCCAGATTCAACCTCTCCCCTATAAGGGAAGACGTATACGAGGACGATCCCCAGAAAACCATCGAATCTCTACAAGAAGCTTTGATGGAAACCAAAAGGAGACTTAAAAAAGCAACCGACAAAGTTCAAGACTACAAAAGGCAACTTATGGTTTCAAAGTATGTCATACAAGGTGTTCGATATATGTCATGGGGCAGACAAGCAAGTACTCATGACCCAGATAAATTGCACGAAGCAATCACTGAGATCACAGTACAACTTGGATCTATTGCAGATGGAATAGACAGTGTTCTCTATACCCTAGAATAAAATTCCTGTCCAACACAATGTTCGATTCAAATAAGAAGTATATTTCTGAGCGATATTTCAAAAAAAACATGTATAAAGGTTGATATGATTTATTTTTTTTGGACTTCTTACATTTTTATTTCCAGCACGTTCTCGGATCCTTGTAATCATGTCAAGACAGTCATCAAATGCAATAGGACAATCCTTTCTAACACCATCGACTAGTGAGCAACAAAAAAGATCGATCAAGAACATTTTAGTATTCAACATCTCTAAATCAGGTTAATAAATCAATAATCATAAGTGATAGAAGTCAAAAGTTATACACACCACAACTTTTTGCAGATGATTGACATATTTTCATAAAATTTTCTTCTATGTTTGAGTAATCCAATTCTCTAATCAATTTGTGAATCCAAGCAAACACTGGTATTGTTGGGGATTGGATGTAAGGATTTATATGTCCATTACCGATAGCTAATCCCTATAAAATGTAGGGTTAAGAAAATACTACGAAGAATTATATCATGAGCTTTGCGTTGAAACATATATATACATGCCTGGAGATTTATACGATTGTCAATATTGATTTTTTCATTTTCCTCCAAAATTTTAGAAGCTAGAGCAGGAGCATAGTGGCCAGCATAAGATTGCCCGGTTATAAAGAACTTCTTGCGAGTCAACTTAGTATGCTTTATAAAAAATGCCTAAATATATAAGAAAAATTAGACAACTAATCAATCACTAAATTTAGCTAAAGTATTAAGAATAGAAAGAATAAGAGAAGAAATGTACCTTCAAGAAATTATACAAATCCTTAATGATACTAGTTAGATCGTGTCTTATGTCACTGTCGTCAATTGTATAACTAAAACCTGTTCCGATAGGTTGGTCAACATATATAATATTTGATATCTGTAATGGAAGAAAATAATTATAATATACTTTTGAGGGAATTAAACACGAAGGGATTGAAACAAGTGATACACTCTAACGAAATGTCAGGTGACACAAATTTTGAAATTTCAATTTGTGTTTGACAGTTTTCTAGCAATGAATCTTGGGTATGTATAAAATTGAATTCCTGAAACTACATCGGCATTTCAATGGTTTTGTTAAAAATTATTGGTTTAATCGTTTTAAAGTAGAACATATGTATTGGCAGTGGCGAATCTAAAAAATAGATTGAGGGGAGGCATTGATCAGTGGCGGAGCCATGAATTTATAGGATGGGACCACATGTTGACGGTGGTTCAAAGGCTGCACCCTCGAAAAATCTTAAGGCTATTTCCTGAGAAGTTACAGGAAATAAGTAATATAGTCATTAAATTACACATCATGCATTAATAAAACATAAAACAAGATTGTAGAACATAATCATTTAAGTTGTGTTAGACGATTATATTGAGTGTGTATCAATCAATATTTGTTCTCTTGTATGAGTGTATATCAACTAATAATTATAATTTCTATATTAATCATACATATTATATAGTTATTAGAAAGATATTAACTATTTTTGGTACTAAACATTATATATATGATGTGTAAAGAAAAAATTCCAAAAAAAAGGGGTTAGTGAGGAGAAAAAAATATTTTTTCAGAAAGATATTAATGTATATTATATATATGTAGTGAAAAAAATTTCAAAAAAAAATTCAGGGTCGGCTTGAGCCCACTCTCAGCCCAATGTGGCTTCGCCACCGCAATTTGGCTTTTGTTGCATAAAAATGGTCTTGTTTATGCCCAAAAGTCTATAAAATAATGAGAATGAATCGAGATATGGTACCTTGTCCCAGCCATGATCATTCCATATAAGAGACAAAGCTTCTTTAATATGAAAAGGGCCATTTTCGTAAAATAAAGCAATGCTACAACTGATTCCAGGTCCTCCACTCAACCATATTACAACTGGATCTTCGTTATTGTTATTTTGATTCCGTGATTCAAAGAAGAAGTAAAACATTCTGCAAAAGAGTAATAAGTAATTGAATTTACTAATTGATATAATTGTATATGAAAAATGAAAGAACAATTGACATATATTTGAGAAACATCAATACAAGGTTTAATTAATTACCTTGCACCTAGTGTATGTGGAAGGTGGTAGTAACCAGCATAATGTCGGAGATCTTCCACAGAAGGATCAGAAACTGGAAGAAAAGGAAACTTAATTTTTTTCTCAACTAGTCTTGGAGCATCAATATCCGAAGAGTTGTCTTTTACGATGTTGATATCTTCTTGGGAAAATAAATCGAGTGATCTTATAGGCCTTGCTGCTCGGTCTTTTGGTGAAATATCAACTCTTGGTGAAGGCAAGGGGTCGTTAGTATATCTTGCATTCGCCGGTGTTGAAATTAAGAAAATATCAGAGAGAAAAAGAGAAAGATAAACAATGCTAAAAAATATTGTAGCCATTGTTATTTGTCTGTATGAGAAATATAAGCTTCTCCATTTTGGTATCCTATTTATAAGGTGCCTAAGGTATCTTATGCCGATCACTAGCAATTTATGAAAAAAAAAAATGGCTTGAATTTATACATATTTTGTTTATTCTTCATTCAAAAAATTATATTTCTGTCCAAAAAATTTAAAATGATTTAGAATTAAGAAATATATTTTTTTATATAGATTTTATATATTCTATGTTATTAATATATTAAGTTTTTAATATATGTTTGTATTAATTATGTGTTATTAACTATCCAAGGTGGCTAAAGTATCTATAAGGATAATAAGTTGAAGGCATCCTTGTTGTCAACATAAAGACAGATAAATGTAGTAATTTTATAGTATTTATAATGTTGTCATATGGAGAATTATTCTCAGAAAGAAGCAGACGGCCTTCGGTTATGCAATGGTGTAAGACTTGTCTGCTTTTCTGATACCCGCACATTAAAAGAATGATATATAAGAAATTTTTTTTTTTTTTTTTGTAACATATTTTCTCGCAATTTCTTTGAATTATCTGAGTAAAACTTGAATATTCCATGTTTTTACTGTTTGTTGCCTGTAATGATAAGAGTAGGCAGCAATTTATCCAACGAGAAAAGTCAAAAAAAATTTCTTTTTTTCTTCCTGGAAGATGTACGAGTCAATCGGCAGACAGAAGAAGCAGTGTCTAATTGGTCAGAGTAAGGCATAATCGGTGCCTGCTATTTTGTTATTTTACTTTGAGGAAGATTGTTACGTTCGGTCTGGTATTCGTTTGTAACATCTCGTCCCAACAGGGGTCGACAAAATAACTAAACTATCCTCAAACACTCGATATAATTTATTTTTCTAGTTCATCGAGCTCACGCTACAGGGTGCTGGTCGCCCTCATCGATTTTAACGTAAACGTGAGGAACTAAAGAAAGGGATGAGCGAAAAGACTCGGGGTGAGTACCCGTTGGGCCAAAACTTAGCCAATGAAATTCTTACCTTTAAGCCCACAGGGCAATAGTACCAACTGGGCCTACAGACACCTAGCCCAATTGGAAAGCCGGTTCACCCTCCCACTCTCGCATTTATGACCCAAAGAAAGGATGAATAAATACAACTAGACTAGGCCCTAAAGTCTTTTCCCTACACTGGAACCAATCTCACAGACAACCAATCGAATCGATGGATGGAACATCCGATAAAGGACACTGCATGAGATCAGACGGACAGAGATTGTTTTGATTATTTTAAGAGGGCGTGCGTGCGTGCGTGCATTTGCATGAGGTGATTGATTGATTGGTGTACCGTGTACCTCTCAGATCTGAATCGCTCCCTCTCTAAGCGAACAAACCCCGTCTGCCCATCACTGGATCATGAACCCACTGCCGTGCTCCCACGCAACCAATTCGAGGAAAGTGAAAAGCACGCGCGAGTGAGGCAGAACAGTACTAGCCTCGGTTAGAGATGTCATGACGCCTTTGACTTTGACTTTTTCTTTCTCACCCTGGAGTTTTTGCTAATAAGCCCCTGTTTTTCTTGCGAATTGGTTTATTTCCCCTCATATTATTTTAACTTATTTATACACGGTGACATAATTCTTATTATTTTCTTCTATCAAATCTTCACAAATCACAAACTCCACAATCACTGTGTTTAATTTGATCCAGAATTTCACTTACATGTGCCGTGCTTTTTGCCCTATTTTCCTTAACATAGATATCACGCGAACAAATGGAAAATTGAAATAAAAAATTATAACAATCTCAACACGAGATTTTACGAGGAAAACTTCAAAATGGGAGAAAAATCACGGTGTTGTTAAAAGACAATCAATAAACAATTCATTATATAAACAATTTTTATAGTCACACACTCAATTTTCTCTCACCAAGAAAAATTCAAGCAAACCCGAGAGATTACCACAAAGTTATCCCCTTTGCTCCCTCTCAATGCCATTGCACAGCCTTTGATTTCTCTCAACCAAAAATACTAATAAACCACTAGTATTTATAGTAGTACAAAATCTCTTAATTCAATTATAATTAGGAGTCCCTCCCCAAGATGTTTCCAATTATAAATATGATATCAATCACGTATTCTAACTAGAGACTAACTTGAAAAACGAGTCCATGTTTTGCCTGCAATTGTC
This sequence comes from Tripterygium wilfordii, assembly GCF_013401445.1. Classification (NCBI taxonomy): domain Eukaryota; kingdom Viridiplantae; phylum Streptophyta; class Magnoliopsida; order Celastrales; family Celastraceae; genus Tripterygium; species Tripterygium wilfordii. The sequence continues at coordinate 11,337,865 of NC_052253.1, read as the reverse complement.
CTGACGACACACCCAGTTGTCCGAACACTTCATACCTACCAGAGTTTTTCTTCGTCTTTTACACCTAATTTTTGAACAATTTTCAACAACATGCTCTAAAAAAATGAAAATAAATGAACAATTTGATTAATATTGCAATTTGTGTTATAAGATTGAGAGGTGTGCCTAAAACTGCGTGTTCATTCGATCGGTACATTGGTAGTTAAGGATTCCACATCAAAGTTATTAAAAAAATGTGTAAATGAATTAGGGCTACTGGTGTCTGAAATTTTTTTCCTGGATTATGGTTTGCCTACGAAGAAAAAATTATGTAAGAGAAGACGAGAAAGCATCAATGGTGTGTCTAAAGAGTCAAATGGATGCGACAACATTGTTACCTCTTGTATTTTATTTTTTAATCAGGCCAGGCCATTGGTACCTTTTTTTATGTTTCTTAATTTTCAATTCAAAGATTCTAGGAGAGAGAAAAAGACATACTAGAAGGAAATGTTTAATGTCAAGGGGGTGGACTATTTATTACATAAAATTTATGTCCTAATCAAGCAATCATCCTCTTCATTACAATAATATCCTTCTCTAGTATCTACCACGATTTCAACTAAATTTTGTATATCTTAACTAATTACCTAGCTAGGAAACAAGGATAAGTATACTCCGACACGAGAATTTTAAAATCTGTCACATAGGTGGGTTGACTATCTAAAACTTGAAAAATCTGTCCAAATAACTTATTTAATACATTTTCATCTTTGGACTACCAAATTAAAACATTTTGATTTTCGGTGTGTAAATTTGAATAACCACTATGTTTCGATGCGCAAATATGATATTAACCCATTCGACTATTCATAATGTGTCACCCAAGCAAGACAAAAGAGACCCTATTGAGGAGGAGTTACAATTTTATGTATACGTATAGGAGGGACAATAGTCGACAATATGTGAGAGTATATTGATGCTGTCTTTACATATTATTACATACTGTTCTTATGTTCATAACTATCGATACGTCAACTATTAGAAAGTTGGCAATTGATGGGTCAGTCGTCGCAAACACACCTGATGAAATAAAGACAGACAAAGCATCTCATAGTTGGTTCGTCTCTATGCATATATATTGTCATGGTCATTGATTCATATTTGCTAGCTAGATATAATTATGCACCCTACACTAAGAACCCCTCAAGTACGTCTTCTTAAGAGACTCTTTAAAATAAAAGGTCTCATGTCAAAAATTTGAGAGAAACAAAGTGATTTATAAATTAATATCTAATAACTCTCAATTGTAAATGACATTTTTAATCATACGAGTCTTCAAATCTAAAACGGAAAATACCTCTACAAGTGATTTGAATTTGACTTTCTTACAGAGAGATTGTAATCATTAATTAATGGTTCAGTTAGCTTGTTAGTTAACGTAAAAGCCGATGATTACTAGTGGCATATGATGCAATTTAACTCTCCCCAATGAAATTCACCATTGCTTAGTCAGAATGGCAGTCCATGACATGTGAAATATTAAGGGTCATGTCAAGTATGTTTGAAGTTTGAATTGAAGGCCTGCCTGAGGCCCTGAAGTTGGTCAAAAGCTCTATTAATCAAATTGGGAATACAAAGATGTGCATAATCCGTACATTGTATTTGTAGTTATCCTTATAGTTGAGGCCAGTTATAGCTATAGCTATAGCTAGGTAAATAAGTCTGCGGGTTGGAAAATGTCACAATTAAGAGCTATCAGTTTCAATTGGGTTTGAATTTGCACATCAAACAAGAATTTTTCGGGATGCATAGCTAGTTATGGAAGAAATTAGAAGGAAGGTTTTATTGTATAATAATAATAATAAGGTCCAATTAGCATAAGAGTTACAAACTGATTGAACATGTCAATCATTTTGACTTATATCCATCTATCTCTCTCCTCTCTCTGTCCTATATCTCTCTCTTTCTACATTGTGTATATATATATATATAATAATAAATAGTTTCCACTGTCCATTAGACTCCAGTCTCTCATTATTAAGGCACCAGCCTCAGCCTCAGAAACAAAAAGTCTTTGTACAAAGAAGACCTTTGCCTTTGGGCTTTGGTCATTCATTCATCATCAAGTATTTCAATCTTTCAGATAAAAATACAAAAGAACCAGGAGAGACCATAATCCTTCATCTTCCAGGGAGAGAGGGAGAGGGAGAGAGAGAGAGAAGATCATGGGGAGGGCTCCTTGTTGTGATAAGGCAAACGTGAAGAAAGGACCTTGGTCTCCTGAAGAAGATTTGAAGCTTAAAGCCTACATAGAAAAGAATGGTACTGGAGGCAATTGGATTTCTTTTCCTCAAAGAGCTGGTAATTATTATATATATACCTCAGCTTAATTATATTTCTATATGTGTGTGTGTGTGATGCTATATATTGATTAGTTTGTTGCTTTTCCAAATGGGTTTTTTTTTTTATATATCTTCTGGTGATCAGGCCTGAAGAGATGTGGGAAGAGCTGCAGATTAAGATGGTTAAACTATCTGAGACCCAATATTAAACATGGAAAGTTCTCTGATGAGGAAGATAGGATAATCTGCACCTTATTTGCTACCATTGGAAGCAGGTACAAACAACATTAGCAAAGACTTTTTCTTTTTTCTTAGACTTATGATCTCAATTAGGTTTCCTTGTATATACCAACTGATTTAATGATGCATTCTTAATGAAATTTATCTTCAAGGGCAACACATATATAGAATAATAGGATGAGAACAAGAAGAAAATAATGAACTTTTTTGTGTCTGTGTTGGTTCTGAGACTTAAGCTTTACTCTTTACTGTGTTTGGCTTGGTCTTTGTCTGACCAAGAGTTATTTTGTATTACTAAGTTGACTGCCATGTCATTTGTTTTAATTATTTCTTTTTATCCTTTGTAAGTTGTGTTGCCAGGTAAGCGACTAGGAATATATATCTAGTTTTGTCTTGATCTGGTTGTTGTACTGGAAGTCGTATGAACAAAAAGAATGAAAGCTTGTTTTTGATTTGTTTTTTCTCTTCTTCTTATGTCTTTGTCTGATGTACGAAGATTGAAACTATATTGTGTTCGGATCTGTGCTGTTGAAGGAGTGAAGCTGCTTGTGTACTGATTTGTGTTTGATTGCAGCTTCTCATTTCTCTGTCTCAAGATCAGATCAAGACAAGTTTTGGGTTCTGTGGTGTGACAGTGGTATCGGAGCTTTGTTCTTACGGATCTGTGGTTGGGTAAGTTGAATTGAAGCTCAAAGTAAGTTTCCCTCTCTGTTGTTGGTTGCTATGTCTCAATCTTCACTTCCTCCCCCTCCTGTTTTCAAGGGTGAAAACTATGACTTCTGGGCAGCTAGAATGGAGTCTTTTTTCATGGCTCATGGGTTGTGGCATTTGATTGAGGATGGTTATGATCCAGAATCATTGTCAGCAAACCCTACTGTTCAAGAGCTTAAAGATCACAATGATCTGAAGCTTAAGAACTTTAAAGCTCTTATTTTTTTACATTCTGCTATTGATGAGAAAATATTTCCGAGAATAGTTGATGTAAAAGTGGCTAAAACTGCCTGGAGTAAGCTGCAAGAGGAATTTCAGGGTAGTGTTAGGGTTAGACAACAGAAATTATTAACCCTAAAGAGGGAGTTTGAAATGTTGAAGATGAGAGATTCTGAAACTGTGGGAGACTACTCAGCTAAGCTAAATGAAATTGTCAATCAGATGAAGTTATATGGAGAGGCTATCTCAGACTACAGGGTAGTTGAGAAAATACTAATTAGTTTGCCTGATAGGTTTGAGGCAAAAGTTTCTGCTATTGAAGAATCTTGTGATTTGAGCAAGATGTCTATTTCAGAGTTGTGTAGTAAACTACAAGCTCAGGAGTTGAGATTTTCCAGGAAAACTGAAGAGGCCTCAGAGGGTGCATTTCATATGAAACACAAAGGGAAGCAATCCTCTGGTTTGAAAGATGGCAAGAAAAAATTGTTTGACAAAAGTGGAAAGGGGAAGTCTAAGGAAGATTCTAGTACTAGTGAGCAGTCCAAGTCAGGTCAGGGTAGATTTCCACCTTGTCCTCACTGTAACAAGACCAATCATGCAGAGAAATCTTGTTGGCAGAAGTATGGGAGGCCTCAATGCAGGTTTTGTAAGAAATTGGGGCATATCGAGAAGTATTGTAGAGACAAACAGAATCAAGGGCAATATGGTGGTTCTGGAGGTTCTGGTGTTTCACATGAGGCACATTTCTCAAATGTTCAAAAGCAAGCAGGGCAGGATCACTTGTTTATGGTAGTGAGTAGTTCACATACTACTGTTGAGGGTTCTTGGCTCATTGACAGTGGTTGTACCAGTCATATGGCCAAGGACATTAACATGTTTTCTTCTCTGGATAAAAATGTCAGAACAAAGGTGTTGTTGGGTAATGGTGATGTGGTGCAAGCTGAAGGCAAGGGTTCTGTGGCTTTGAGTACTAAGCAAGGTACTAAATTTGTTTCAGATGTGTTGTTAGTACCTCAATTGAACAAAAATTTGCTCTCTGTTGCACAAATGATGAAGAAGGGATATTCTTTGTTTTTTGATGATTTTAGTTGCACTATTACTGCTCCTACTGGTTGTGAGGTTGCTAAGGTGAAGATGGTTGAAAATTCTTTTCCTTTAATTACAAATTCTGTTAGCCATGGTGCTTATGCCATGCAGGGAGATGAGTCTTTGCTATGGCATAGCAGGTATGGACATTTTAATTTGAAGTCTTTGAAGTTAGCTTGTGATCAGAAGATGATCAGGGATATGTCAGTTTCTCATATCAGTGATGAGGTCTGTGGTGCATGTCAGTTTGGGAAGCAACATAGACAGTCATTTCCAGCAAGTTCTTCATGGAGAGCTAGTGAGAAATTGCAGCTGATCCACACTGATGTGTGTGGTCCAATGTCTATTCCTTCTTTGAGTCAGAACAAGTATTTTGTTCTGTTTATTGATGATTTTACAAGAATGACTTGGGTTTACTTTCTCTCAAGTAAATCTCAAGTGTTCTCTGTGTTCAAGAAGTTTAGGAGTATGGTTGAAGCTCAAAGTGGGATGAGAATTAAGAGTATTAGATCTGATAATGGGAAGGAGTATACATCAAATGAGTTTGATAAATTCTGTGAAGACATGGGTATAGCTCACCAATTGACAGTGAGTTATTCACCTCAACAGAATGGAGTGTCTGAGAGGAAGAATAGGACCGTGATGGAAATGGCAAGGTGTATGCTTGCTGAAAAGAAGGTGACAAAGAATTTTTGGGCAGAAGCAGTGTATACTGCTGTGTATCTTCTAAACAGACTTCCTACAAGGTCTGTGAAGGAGATGACACCTATTGAAGCTTGGTTAGGGATTAAACCCTCAGCTAAGCACTTAAAGGTCTTTGGATCTATCTGCTACTCTCATGTTCCTTCTGTTAAAAGGAGCAAGTTGGATCAAAAATCATATTTGGGAATTTTCTTGGGTTATGCATCAAAATCCAAGGGTTATAGGATCTACAATCTGCAAACTGAGAAAATCACAGTAAGCAGGGATGTAATTGTGGATGAAACAGCCTACTGGGATTGGGAGAGTCAAAATATTGTGAAGAATTCAGGGTTACAGCAGCTGCCAGACACAAACAGCAGCAGTGATCCAGTAGCTAAATCTCAGGTTGATGATGCTGATGAGGATGAATCCTCTTCCAAGAAGATGAAGTCTTTGGCAGAGATATATGAGCAGTGTAATGCTGTTATGCTAGAACCTTCTAGCTATGCTGAAGCTGAAAAGCATGAAGAGTGGAGGCTTGCTATGAAGGAGGAGTTGGAGATGATTGAAAAAAATTCTACTTGGAATCTCACTCCTAGACCTAGTGACAGAAATGTTATTGGTGTCAAGTGGGTATTTAAAACAAAACTAAATCCAGATGGCTCAGTGTTTAAACACAAAGCCAGACTAGTTGTGAAAGGTTATGCACAACAACCAGGGGTGGATTATTCAGATACATTTGCTCCGGTTGCTAGACATGACACTGTGAGACTTCTCATTGCCCTAGCAGCTTATCATGGTTGGAAAATTTTTCATTTAGATGTTAAGTCTGCTTTTTTGAATGGGATTCTGAAGGAAGAGATATATATTGATCAGCCTGAAGGGTATGTTGCAGCTGGAAGTGAAGGGAAAGTTCTCAAGCTCAATAAGGCACTTTATGGCCTAAAACAGGCTCCTAGAGCCTGGTATAGCAGAATTGATTCTTTTCTGCTTGATCAAGGTTTCAGTAGAAGTAAAAATGAAGCTACGTTGTATGTGAAGAATGGTGAGGATCACTTGATTGTGTCCTTATATGTAGATGATTTTCTGGTGACTGGGAGTAATCCAAAGTCTGTGGAGGTCTTTAAAGCTCAAATGAAGGATGAATTTGAGATGTCAGACCTAGGTGGAATGAAGTATTTTCTTGGGATGGAAGTACATCAAAACAGTTCAGGTGTTTTCCTTTCACAAAGGAGATATGCCTTGAACATTTTAAAGAAGTTCAATATGGAGAAGAGCAAGCCAGTTGCTACTCCACTTTCTTTGACAAGTAAATTGTCTTTGAATGATAAAGATGCCAAAACTGATGCTAAGGCATATAGGAGTTTAGTTGGGAGTTTGTTGTACTTGACAGCTACTAGGCCTGATTTGATGTATGCTGCTAGTTTGTTGTCAAGGTTCATGAATTCTCCAAGTCAAGTTCACCATGGAGCTGCCAAAAGGGTATTGAGATATCTTAGAGGCACTGTAGATCTTGGAATCTATTTTCTGAGAGGAGTTGGTGGTGTTCTTGAAGGTTATGTTGATAGTGACTATGCTGGGAGTGCTACTGATTTTAAAAGCACAACTGGTTTTATTTTTTCATATGGTTCAGGTGCTGTTTCATGGAACTCCAAGAAGCAAGAGATCACAGCACAATCAACAGCAGAAGCTGAGTATATAGCTGCTGCTGCTGCTTCAAATCATAATATGTGGTTAAGGAAGCTTCTGTCAGACTTGGGGCATGTTCAAGATGAAGCTACTGTGTGTTGGTGTGATAGTAAATCAGCCATTGCTATAGCTGATAATCCAGTTCAGTTTGGCAAGACTAAGCACATGAATGTCAAGTTTCATGCTGTCAGAGAAGCTCAGGAACTTGGTTCTATTCAGATGGTGCATTGCAAGTCTGAGGAACAAATTGCTGATATATTTACAAAAGCTTTGCCTAAGGGTCAGTTTGAATTTCTGAGGAGTTTAATGGGCATGTCCAAGCTTAGTCTCAAGGAGGAGTTTGTTGGTTCTGAGACTTAAGCTTTACTCTTTACTGTGTTTGGCTTGGTCTTTGTCTGACCAAGAGTTATTTTGTATTACTAAGTTGACTGCCATGTCATTTGTTTTAATTATTTCTTTTTATCCTTTGTAAGTTGTGTTGCCAGGTAAGCGACTAGGAATATATATCTAGTTTTGTCTTGATCTGGTTGTTGTACTGGAAGTCGTATGAACAAAAAGAATGAAAGCTTGTTTTTGATTTGTTTTTTCTCTTCTTCTTATGTCTTTGTCTGATGTACGAAGATTGAAACTATATTGTGTTCGGATCTGTGCTGTTGAAGGAGTGAAGCTGCTTGTGTACTGATTTGTGTTTGATTGCAGCTTCTCATTTCTCTGTCTCAAGATCAGATCAAGACAAGTTTTGGGTTCTGTGGTGTGACAGTCTGAAACATCAAGAATCTGTCTTTTTTGGATAAATTATTGTGCATCCATTGCCAATGAAGTTTAGATCTAGCTCACAAACAGCCGCAGTTACTAGACTTGTTTTGTGTGTTAGGAGGGAAAGCTTAATTTGTTATTATATTGATGGTGGATTGATGATTTTCAGATGGTCAATAATAGCAGCTCAACTACCTGGAAGGACTGACAATGATATCAAGAACTACTGGAACACCAAGCTCAAGAAGAAACTCATGATCTCCATGCTTCCTCCTCATACTCCTTCAACCCATCAAAAGATCAAACCACCTACTAGTACTGAATCTCATTATCAAACCTCGTCATCACTTGCTCCATTATATAAAGATTTTACTTCTTTCATGAATCACACTTCTTCCCCATCCAATATCTCATCAGATCTTTGGAAATATCCATTTACAAACTCTTCTAGTTCTCCTTCTTCACTGTTTCAATTTCAAGATGGTGGATCAATGATGAGTTCTCCAATGAATAGATATTGTTATCCAAGCTGCAGGAAGGAGAATATGCTCCTATTTGGAAGCAGTGAAGCAAGTTATAATGGAACCAAAGATATCAAACAAGAAGACTTGGCTACTTGGCAGTCACCACCAACTGGGTTTGAAGAGAACAACATTAATGGATCAGGTCAAAATGTGAACCAGCTGCAGTACTACTGGACAGACAAGGCAACAACTGGGTTTTATGGAGAAAGTGCTAGCATTCCAGTATTGGATTATGATGTTGAAGATTTTAAGAAACAACTGACCAGCAGTTCTTGTACTAGTGACATTAACAGCAAGAACAACAGCTTCAACTTAATTGAAGAAAACAAGACAGCAGTAGAGAAGAAGACCATGTACTATAATTATTACTACTGACTGACTGATCACTCACTCAGAATGAAAGATTTGATGTAAAGGTGTTTGTTGAAGATATTCAGACCAGACAGAGTTTCATGGGGGTTTGTGTTTTTCTCATTTCTTCTCTTCTTCTACTCTGTGTTTGACAGTACTACATGGTAAAACTAAAAACTTTCTTTCTGGGGGTTTGTGTTTATGAAAACTAGACAAGAACAAACTTCCTCTTCATTCAGTAACGACAATATGATCTGATGAATGTCATAGATTTCACTAAACAAATCTCTGTTGTTGTTGTTTTTTTATTTATTTATTTCAGAGTCCTATAGTTTTGGATCATGAGATGCTAGATTAGCCATTGACAAAGACAATTCAACCCTAAATGAGCTCATTTGTTCTTTGACAAAGAGGGGCAATTTGGGGTTTTAAAGAAGGATTGGCAGTGCAATATTGCGTAACGCAAGAATCTTTTACGTGAATAAGGTCAGATTGAAGATGGAGAACCATGTACAGCAAGCAGTTAATCATAGACAAATCAAAGTGCTGAGGCTGGAAAATTTTGTATCTTTGTCGTGAAGGAGTATATAAGCTTTAATTTTTATATAAAATGACTACAGTCATAATCCATAATCTCAGTGTTGCTCTTCGATCAAATATAATTAATCTTAAAACGTATTGTGATCATCCCGATATATATAACAACGATATGTACATATATAGAGGACGAGTAATATATTTTTGTGGTCACGGGATAGATTTTGGCCCAACTTTTAATATGTTGTCAGGTGATAAATTTTTGTGCACACGGGTTGAATATCCGAGTTTATACTCATATCGGATATTTAATAGACAAATTTGTATGGTTTCTCAATTATATATAAAAAAATAAACGTTAAGTAGAGAACCTGGTCATTTTGAATATTATCAACTAGTAGCTCTCTTAATTTCTCTTATGTATTACTGGCAATAATAAGTATATATTTTGGTTGGTGTAGGTATCACTGGTCCCACTTGGATGTTTTGTTATAAGAAATGAAAGTGAGAGTCAAAATTAGATATGAAAATAAGTCACAAGTCTCCATTACATTACTTATGGTAACTCCCATAGTCTAGCCTCTCAGGCTATCACAAATACGTGCTTTAATTATGAATTGTATTGTTGAAAATTCAAACTCAAACACATCAATTATATTGTCCGTTTTGAGCTATGATTTAGATAATCCGATGTGGAATATATAATCTTGACAGTTATTGCCCTGGTTTTAAAGATGATTCAACATTAAAAATTACATGACCACAGGATCTTTGTCAGAACACATTAATTTACTATGAATTAATAATTGATTTTGCCAGCTATATTTGTTGTTTGTTTAATTGAGATTTTGATTTTAAGTTGATTGTTTCAACTTTCAAAAGCTCTTGTTTTTCTTCTAGGAATGTCTCTTCTGGTAAAGAGCAAAGCTCAAAAGTATGGCACCCACTGACAATCTGACACATTCAATATAATACTTAATTAATTTTCTTCAACAATTTATGTTTAATTTCACCCTTTCCCAAAAATTACAGCTACATTTTGGATTTTTTTTTTGGTATTAAACTATTAATGTAGTGGGAACTCAATGAATCTAAATCAAGCGGGAGTCATTGGCCCAACATGCATGCTTTTGGGTCTGAATGCTAAAAGGTATGGCTGGATATTTTTGCAACAGCAAATGCTATATATATAAAATTTATTAGTGCCCCTTCTTTAATATTTTTTAATCGAAGAACCATCCAGTCCAACATGTCTTTCGGACAGTTGAATTGGCCTAAATCTCTGGCCGCTAGAACAGTCCGCACCATAATGATAACAGGTAAGATTGGATCGAAACCCATGTTGATAGGGGTTTGAAAATGAGACAAACTCAAGAAACTAAAATTCCACAATTTAAAATATTCTAATTAGTTAGTTCAAACTCTTAATCTCGGACATCATATAACTTAAGTACATCTAGAAAAATATAACCAACTAGGTTGATTACCTGTCTTTATTAGGGTTAAGATTGCTACTCTAGGTAACTTGGTTCACTTTGTCTTCATCTTTTTAAGTTTAAATGATGGTTGCTAGAAGTATAAATCATTTAAATTATTGCTTTTGGTTTTTCAAGAGTAGACCATCACAAAGTGCTGCACCTTTGAATTTGCTCAATCTTAAAAGCAACAGGAGTCAACGTTAATCATGGAGTGGTTGGGGGTGAAAAGGTTTGATAACAAGTCAAAAGAAAATAGGTAATTTTAAATAAGGATAATGTTTGAGATCTTTAAAGGTTTAGCCCAAAAGATTCTTATTTAATGTAGAGTGTTTGATGTGAAGTGGGTCATACATATTTGTTTTTAATAAATGATTATTTTAATGTCACATAGATTTAAATTTAGGGGATTTTTGGGGATTGTCCTTTAAATAATTAAATTATACTAAACATTTAAAATATACCCAAAAAATTGCGGTCCAACAATTGGATGGGCTCAATTACTGACTAGTCCGTTGTCTAAGACTCTAAGATAACATTTGAGTTTCCACTATCGGTCCAAGGCAAGAAGGTAAAGTTGGGCTTGGACTACTAGAACGATCGGCTAAAAGCCTCTCAAGACACTGTTGGGCTTTGAAGAATAGTCATAACTCTTAAGTACTGACTTTTGGGTTTTGAGGTTCCTTAATTAGATTGGGCTTTTGAAGTGACACTGGGAGACATTGTTGGGCTTTGAAGAATAGTCATAACTCATAAGTACTGACTTTTGGGTTTTGAGGTTCCTTAATTAGATTGGGCTTTTGAAGTGAAACTATGAGAGCTTTAGTCACACCCCAAATTTTATTAAGGGATAAGTATCAGGGAAGCCCCTGAACTACCAAAAACAGACCAGTTGAGCTCCTTACCTTTTTTTCGTGCCAAAACAGCACCTCACCTTATAGATATGGTTCACGTTAGCCCTTTCTCCATATTGCCGTTAAAATGGTGCCTACGTGGCAGTTAAGTAATGACATGTAATTTTTATTAATTATACGATATTTCACGTGGCATAAACATAAACGTGGAATTTGCCAATTATATAATGACACGTGTAATCAATTACTTTAGTCATATATGTAGACCTGATCAAACTTTCTTATTGGTCGAAGTAGTTTTTGGACGTATGATGCCCTTATTCTTGTGATTATGGGTCAAATAAGCCCCTTTTTAAATAAAAATTGGGTCAATCAACACCTTATCAATAATATAAACCATAAACTCCTGCAATGATGATGGATTCACAAACAATCAGATAACAAGTTTCCAAATTTCATCAAAACAAACATATAAAATAACAATTTTTGAAAGCAGCAGTAAAACAAACAACTAAATAACAGGTTTCCAAATTTCATCAAATGGAACATCAAAATACACATTCATAACAAAGAATAGTTAACATGGTAACACAGTCCATGACACTTCAGTCTTTAAGAGCCACCAACACTACTGCCTTCATGTTGAGAAGACTTCTTCTTCGAGTTCTGACTTCCACGGTTGACGACTCTAGCCATAGAAGTTCCAGGCTAAAAAAATACATATAATTTGTTTTAACGTTAGTTTTGATCACATACTTTATTTAGAACATAATACAAGGAAGTTAAATTTTTTACTTACATTGAGAATTGACCGACCAGTGTCAGGATTGATATAAAGCCCAAGTCCTGTTAGCAATGTCCTCTTCCTAGACTTGCTCTTAGGTCTGCAGTCTTTTTGAAATGGGCTAACATATGTAGTAGTTTTTTGCACCAACTCAGTTGCATTTCTGGCAGTAGCAGCTGTGAGGTCAGTGATTTGGCTGCTGGAAACACAAGTAGCTGCTGTGAGGTCAGTGATTTGGCTACTGGAAACACCAGTAGCTCTCACACCTGGACAGTTCTTGCTCCTTGCATTATGCCCTTTTCCTTTGCAAACACGACAAGTCACCAACATCCCTGTCCTAGACAGCTTGTTCTTCAATGTAACCTCATGTTGTTCCCTCATTCTCTTCTTCTTAGGTCTACCAGGCATTCTCCTTAGTTGAGGAGGAACCACAACATCCTGCATACTTTTTGGCCACATATTCTCTCCTCGAATTGGCTCTAGTGGTTTTTGATATGCCCTTAAATATGTATTAGTCTTGTACCAAAGATTAATGTAGTCTTCAGGCTTCTCACCATTGTCGTGTATTGCACAAATGGCATGGGGACAAGGAATTCCAGAAAGTTGCCATGCCCCACATGTGCACTCAACATGTCGTAGTCGTACTACAGATTGACTCCTCCCAGACCTTACCTCATAGCTGCCTCCACCATTCCAATCAGCAACCCATACATGACTCTCATTCACATTGTGTTGAACTTTTTTGTGGATGAGTGGCCCATAATCATGTCTCCAGGAGTTTACCCCAACCCTTTTGTCTTTGAATCTCTTCATAATTGCCCTCCTTATATCTTCTAGCATAGAGATAATGGATTTGCTTCTTGCTTCCACAATTGTGCCATTAAATGCTTCACACAAGTTGTTGTCACATGAGTCACACTTGGACCATGTACTGAAAAATGCCTTACACCAATACTTCGGAGCCACAAGCATCAAGTCTTTAGCAGCTGCTGGATGCACTTTCTCAAGCTCTTTGAATTTCTCTTCAAAATCAGACTTATTTGTTGATTTTGCAATGGACCAGAACAAGTTCTTAAGGTGCCTACTTGAGTGTGTTTTGCACCAATTTGCATACAAGTGTCGACAACAGAATCTGTGCTCAGCTTTAGACCAAGTATCTGCAACAGCTCCAACCAAGCCCTACATAAATTTGAAATGACTTATGAGAACATTAAATGTGAAACACATGTAAGAAATCTGTAAAACCACTAGCAAGACATACCTTTTGTCTATCACTGATTAGAGTCCAACCCTCCCTTTCAGCAGTCCCCAAGTCAAGCCTCAACAAGTTTAGGAACCATATCCATGTCTCTGTATTCTCAACTAACACAACAGCCCAAGCCACTGGGAACATTTGATTATTGCCATCCCTACCAATTGCTGTGAGCATCTCTTCCTTAACTAAACCTTTCAAAAAACAACCATCTATTCCCAACACAGGTCTACATCCATTCAAGATACCCTCTTTGCAACTCTTAAAGCAGCAGTAAAATGCCTTAAATACAGGTGGTTGATTTTCATCTTGCCTGTCAGTAAGCAAGGAGACAGTGGTCCCAGGGTTTGAATGGATTAGCTCCTCAGCATAATCTCTCAACTTACCATACTCTTTCATACAATTACCTACCAAGTCTGAAAGTATACTCTTTCTTACTCTTTTGCACAAAGTTAGATTGACATCTAACTCCATTTGTCTCTCCATAAAGGGCCTCAAATACCTAATCTTTATATCTGGATGTGCAGCAACTAAGTCATAGAACTTAGACACCAAATACTTAGTGGTCAACAACTTCATTTTCCTTTTTGGTTCACAAAAGTGTTGATCGATAAAAATTTTCAATTGAAAACCTTTCACATCTTTGCTAAAAGATCCAAAAATTAGCCAATTACAATCAGATGATCCCACACACTTAGCTCTACATCTATTAGGCTCATTTTTTGTGAATCTAATATCGTGCCTAGTCATTATTGCATAATTGGACACAGCTTCTTTAAACTCTGCATTACTGTTAAATAACATTCCAAGCTCAAAGGAAGGTATACCTTTTCCCTTTTTGAATGTTGGATATCTACTCTTCTTCCTCTTTGCATCTTCTTTCAACTCAAGGTACTCATCAGTGCTATCCCTATAGCTGCCAGGATCAGAAGAATCATAATACTCACTACATGAACCATCAGAGTCATCCCCAGTTTGTTCAGCTTCACTAGTCTCACCAACAGTTGCATCCTCACCAGACTCAAACCCAGAATCCTCACCATCCCCAACCCCAACCCCAACCCCAACATCCTTATTTGTAGCATCATTCTGATTCACCACATTGTTCTCATCAGCATCACTTTCTTGTAAAAGAGCGACAGACTTCCATCCTCTGCTGTAATTCAACACTTTCTCTCTCGCAGCGATGACCTCCTCATCATCCTCAGAAGAATCGTCCCCAGGGAGAACTTCTTCCTCAAACTCTTCAGCACTGCTATCCTCACTGTCTGTGGCAACAACATACTGTCTATTTGTCCTAATAGCTCTGGCCTTCCGTTTCACCATCACGGGTATGACAGATCAAAGCTGAAATTAAGGTAAACATGAAATAAGAAGCTTGTATCTAATCGTAGGCCTAAACAGAACATTGAAGATAATATAGATCGAATCGAACACGAATGATACCCAAAAATGAAACCAGACACGAAATCGAACAGGAAATTGAAAATCGATACCCAAAGACAAAAAATCGACACCCAAAGATGAAACCAAACAAGAAATCGAAGGTCGAAACACATGAGAGAGACCCAAAATCGTGCCTTGCAGAATCGAAATCAACAATAGAAACAGTAATCGAAATAGGAATCGTACCTTCAGAGAGTGGCAGTGATGAGAGGCTGTCAAGAACCCTAGAATTGAGACAATGGAGTATAACGTATCTCTTATCTCAGTCTTTATGTCATCTATACGAAGCCATGTCAACCACTTCGCATGTATTTTCGTATTTCTAATTTTTAAAAAAATTAAAGACATGTCAGATAATAAATTCCACATCAGACCATTTTAACGGCAATATGGAGAAAGGGCTAACGTGAACCATATCTGTAAGGTGAGGGGCTGTTTTGGCACGAAAAAAAGGTAAGGGGCTCAACTGGTCTGTTTTTGGTAGTTCAGGGGCTTCCCTGATACTTATCCCTTTTATTAACTATACCTCGATTTATGTTTACTTTGTTTTGACTTTGTGTTTTTTTTTCTAGACACGTGCTATTTACACTCCACCCCCTCACCATCTCTTTCTTCTTCCTCACAAGTATATGCACTGCCAACACTAAACCCAATCAACCCCGTTGAGTTTCGTCCACCATAACTGTCAAAATCACGTTCGAAAGTCTATGGGCACCGGGAGGAAAGTCGTCAGATCTGGACAATCTGACCACTGTTGTAGGAAACCGACACCACCTTTAGACTCCTCCTGGCAAAACGCTTCCATTGCACCCATTTTTTGGCCAAGACGTTTGTCGGAAATCAACGACCTAAGTTTGGTCCCAAACAAGACATTTTTGGACAACTTAGTCTCGAATACCTACTCTGGGATAATTACGAGTTGAAGTTTCATGTTTCCTGCAAGTTTCAATTTGAGAATGACCCCGACACATCTCCAGCGATAACAAATCCGATTTAGGGGTGCAAAATGTTTCAGATTTTTATGTACTTTTGATGTATTTATAAAAATTTAAAATTTTTTGGGGTTACGCTTAACAAGGATGTATTTAATAAAAATTGACTAAAGTTCCCCGTGAGCCGTGAAAGTTGAAACTAATATGCTTGATGGGCTAGACGTTGGGTGGGGTCTAAAGCTCTGGCTGGTCCATGGCAATGAAACGACGTCGTTGCAAATTACCTGGAAAAGTCGGTACCCAACTGGGCGAAATTGCAAGGAAAAGCGGTCTGCTGGCCAACTCCGGTACGCAACTAAAGGGCTCGTCTCGGACCAAACAATCAGACCGCACACGTGTCTCCCCTGATCCCTCCCAATACCGTATTTATATTCCAAAACTCTCCCCGTTTCCTTCGCACCCTCTCTGTCTAACCCTCGCCACCGGGTCTTGTTTTGCCTACTCTTCGGTTTTGTAATTACACAGCGCCGAAACGAAACCCTAGATCTAACCGCAAGGTCGGAAATCCACCTCCACCGGTGCGCTCCATTTAACACACCGATGCCTTTTATGGATATATATGCATAAAGTTTTATGTTTTGCTGATTATAAGTTATCGATTCATATTTTGTTTCGCTTTTGTAGGTTAAAGATGGTGTCGGACGCAAGCAAGAAGAAGGCAGCTCAGAAGAAGGCCGCAGCCGCCGCCAAGAGAGGCGGTAAGGCCGCCGCTTCCTCTAAGGCCAAGTCTGCGTCGGACTCTCAGAACGGAGGTGTTGACAAGGTTTCCGACGGACTTGCGGGTTTCCAGATATCTGATCGGACTTGCACGGGCGTGCTCTGCTCGCATCCACTATCTAGGGATATTAGGGTAATTTTTGATTTAGTTTTTTACTTGTTTACCTAAGCATTTCTTTATTCTTTGTTCTTAGTAGTGCGAGTTTATGAAGAATTATAAGGATCTGTTGTTCTGGGTTCGTACTCGATGATTTCCCACGATTAAATAGACGGTAGAGGTTTCGATTTGTTTGATTATTGTTTATACTGAATTTATTTCAGGTTAAAAAAGAGACCTATTTTGACTTAGGACTTAATCTTGATTGATTTGCCTTTTTCTTTTTTTTTTAGAAAACTGTTTCCAAACGGATAAACTGAAGTAATATTTTATTTTTTTTCATTTTTGTTCAGTAATGTTATTAGAGGGGCTTAACTTTTTGACGGGGATAAGGTGAATGTGAACATTGAGAGATTCTTTTCGCAATAGTGTCTGTAAAGCTTGATTGTAAAATACAGATTGAAAATTACAGATTCTAACAAAATAACTCCTGCATCAATATCTGCTATGAATCGGTATAGTTGAGATGAAGTCAATTGACTTGGTAGTTCTGGGCATCAACACCGTATCTGGACAAAATAATAGAATATTCAATTAAAAGCATTCAATATATTTGTTAAAAAAAGAAAAACTCTCGCTGCACCCACTCAACTCATGCGCACACTCCCACCGGGACAGACACCGCCACGACATATTCTCCCACCTAAGCTGCGCCTAAGTCACACCTGTTGCGGGTTATGCGTTTTGAAGTTATGGACTGGGTGATGCCACTAGTGAGTTGTGTGTGTTTTCTCTTATCGATATTGTGTTGTGTACTGATTGTGGGTGGCTTGAGGACTGAATTAAATTTAGATGACTTCTTGAGTTAGTCTTCTTGTTTGCTTTGGCCATTTATTCTTCAGCATGTCTTTGATTGAATTACTGAATGCAATCTGTTGGTATTGAAAATATCCGCCTACTAGTCATTCATACACCATGAAACTAAAGAAACCAACACTGTTATGGACTAGTTATTTGTTGGTAGTGCCATGTGTCCTGTGAGACTAATGTGAGTGCTCTAGTACTTTTCCATGTGAAGCATCTCAAACTTTGAGACGCTAAGCAATCAAGTGTGTCCAAAAGTTTTTAGCATTTTTTGAAGAATTCTGTTGACCATGTATAATTGGATTGTCCGCTATTCATGTGTTACCATTATTGACCTCCGTATATTAAGTATTAACTCCTGGAAATTGGAGGAAAAATGATCTGTTTGGCATTTTTCGTAGATTTGGACTGTAATGAACCTTTATTCTGTGCTTTCTTACTATGTGCACACGTGTGTTTCCGTTTTTACTTCTTATTAATCTTGGCCCTTTTCTGGAACCACGCTTTATTTTTAGCTTATCACCCCATCTTTCTTTCATTGATTACAGTGCCAGGTTTTGAAAACTTTTTTGTGTTTTCATTCGATGCTTGAAACTTTCTTTCTGAAGCTACCTAAAATCACTTTCTTAAAATTGTTTTACCAAAAAACATTGTTTGGAATTAGGGTTAATTTTTTTGAAGAAAGGGAAGATAGCTGCATGCATCTTCGATATTTACAATGAAATGATTAACTTTTTTCTTGCAGATTGAGTCTTTATCAGTTACTTTTCATGGACACGATCTCATCGTTGATTCAGAACTTGAACTGAATTATGGCAGGTTTGGATCTTACCTTCCCGAGTTCATTAAAATCTAAGCATATATTTGAGTTATTGGTTAATTTGTTTAATATTGTTCATTATATTTTAACTTTCCAGACGATATGGGTTGCTTGGGTTAAATGGATGTGGAAAGTCAACTCTTCTAACTGCAATAGGGTGTCGCGAACTCCCGATACCAGATCACATGGATATTTATCACCTCTCCAGAGAGATTGAAGCCTCTGACATGTCTTCACTTGAGGCTGTCATAAACTGTGATGAGGAGAGATTAAAGTTGGAGAAGGAAGCTGAAATTTTAGCAGCACAGGTTTTGTTGATTAATTTTCTTAATTTTAACTTATATTAGGTGGGAAATGTGCATTACTGTGACTCGCATGTTTATTTTTCGGCCATAGGATGATGGAGGTGGAGAGGCCTTGGAGCGTCTATATGAGCGTCTGGAAGCCATGGATGCATCAACTGCCGAGAAACGTGCTGCTGAAATTTTATACGGTCTTGGTTTCAACAAAGAGATGCAGGCAAAGAAAACACGTGATTTTTCTGGTGGTTGGAGAATGAGGATTGCATTAGCTCGAGCTTTATTTATGAATCCGACAATTCTGTTGCTTGATGAGCCTACCAATCATCTTGGTAAGTTATTATGGTGCCAATTGTGTTTGGAAAGATTTGGAAATGCCTGATTGTTTTGTGTGTCTATGCTTTGATTGTGTACTGCGCCTGGCTAGTTTTAATGTTTCCATCTCATGGGCGTCCTAGAGTTGGTGGTGGTTTTCTTGGCTCATACTTTTATATATTTATGAAGACACCTTAGCAATCATAATATTAGTCTCTCTCTTATGCATAACATTGACATGATGAGTTCTAGTGATGATCTTTGTTTTGGGGGGCCAACGTCATTACCTGACGCATCCGAAGATGTCTTTTTTACTTCTGATGTTGACTTTGGTCTTTGGTATACAAGTGTGTCAAGGGATGTCAATTTTATCCGTACCCGGTGGATATCCGCTTATCCGCACCATTGGATACGGATACGGGTACGGATAAATGAGTAAAATTAGTGGATATGGATATGAAGATCTTTATCCGTGCGGGTGCGGGTATGGGGGAGCACTCCCATTTACCCACTACCCGTTTACCCGCCACAGGAACACTTTTAGTCCTACCTAATTAATTGGTGGTATTGAGGTATTCTCATGCATTGATCTTATTCAAAACCGGAAACCCTATTGGCCGGGTAAGTGGGTGCGGGTACGGGTATTGGCGGTTATTATCCGCCCGTTAACCGTTAAATACCCATTCGTAAATGAAATTAGCGGGTATGGATGTTTGGCGGTTATTACCCGTGCCCGGCGGGTGCGGATATGAAGGGTATTTTGCAAAATATTATCGGGTAAATGGCGGGTACGGATTTGGATACAATTTTTGCGGGTAGTATATGGATATCAAATATCCGTCCGCTACCCTACCCGCTGTGTGTGCATTTTCTTTGTCGTGGAATCCAAAATAAGAATTTAGGTCTTTTGGGCAATTCATACATGAATTAATGAGTTAAGGGAAAATTGAAATTGCTTTTGAGTACATTTAGTTGGAGCTACTTTATAGGATATTGTCCTTTGGCGGTTTTTCTGGAGCTGTTTAATTTTTTGTCAAGTTACCTATGTGTTCTCATTACAGGCGTCACATGGTAGAGTTGCATGTGGGGCTAATGTCTGCGTACATCTTGTTTGTCCCTGACCCCACCCGTTGCGGGAGCCTTGTGCATGGGTTTTGTTTACTTTTTTTTACATATATGTTTTCATTTTATTAAAGAAATCTGGATGTGTTTGATGCTAATTGTATTTCATCTTGTCTGGATAGATTTGGAAGCTTGTGTCTGGTTGGAGGAGACCCTTAAGAACTTTGACCGCATTTTGGTTGTGGTATCACACTCCCAGGACTTCCTGAATGGTGTCTGCACGAATATCATACATATGCAAAGCAGGAAGTTGAAGCTCTACAGTGGTAACTATGATCAGTATGTTCAGACTCGTTCTGAACTGGAAGAGAATCAGATGAAGCAGTACAAGTGGGAGCAGGAGCAGATTTCTAACATGAAGGAGTATATTGCCCGTTTTGGGCATGGTTCAGCAAAACTAGCTCGACAGGCACAGAGCAAAGAGAAAACTCTTGCAAAAATGGAGCGGGGTGGTCTCACTGAGAAGGTGGCTAGAGACCAAATTCTGGTCTTCCGTTTTGTTGATGTTGGGAAACTTCCCCCTCCTGTCCTTCAGTTTTCTGAAGTAACTTTTGGCTATACACCTGAGAATCTCATCTACAAGAATATTGATTTTGGGGTAGACTTGGATTCAAGAATAGCTCTGGTTGGACCCAATGGTGCTGGGAAGAGTACGTTGCTGAAGCTGATGACAGGGGATTTGCATCCTCTTGATGGCATGGTCCGGCGTCATAATCACCTTAGAATTGCTCAATACCATCAGCACTTGGCTGAGAAACTTGATTTGGAACTGTCTGCTCTTCTGTATATGATGCGGGAATACCCAGGAAATGAGGAAGAGAAGATGAGGGCTGCTATTGGGAAATTTGGACTCACTGGCAAAGCACAGGTGATGCCAATGAATAATCTGTCTGATGGACAGAAGAGCCGGGTGATCTTTGCATGGCTAGCATACAGGCAACCTCAATTACTACTTCTGGACGAACCTACTAATCATTTGGATATCGAGACAATTGATTCGCTGGCAGAGGCGTTGAATGAATGGGATGGAGGCATGGTTCTTGTTAGTCATGATTTCAGGCTAATCAACCAGGTTGCCAAGGAGATTTGGGTGTGTGAAAATCAAGCTGTCACCCGGTGGGAGGGTGACATTATGGATTTCAAGCGGCATCTGAAGAGCAAGGCTGGTTTGTCTGATTGAGCCAGATAGGAGGAGTTTGAAGATTACAGCACTTCTCAGTGTGCTGCATCCTGGCCTACAAGCCATCACCGCCAGGTGGGGGGATGAATTCTGACCACATCTGGATGATGCTTACCTGGGGTTGATTCGCTGATTGGGAGGCTACAATAGTATTGTTTGGAGCTGACATATCACGCTATATCTGTGCTCTGTTAGCCGATGGTTTTGTTGTTTTGATTTATTTTACATTTGTCAGCATAACGTATTATTGGATGTTGAGGAAGGTGGTATGAACCAAGTATTTATGATGATACACACTATCTAGACTGCCGCAGTTAAATTTTAGTTATATTTTTGTACTCTTAAAGCATACTGTATGGTAGTTATCTCCAGTTCAGCCAGCTGCTCAGGCAAATCTGTAGATTACTACCCCTGTTCAATATCTGATTTGTAGGCCATTTGTTCAGATGTACATCATCTGGAACGTTAGAGCGTCTCAGATGCTTGGCAGGATTTTACAGGCCATGGAGGTAAATGAGGATCCTGAAGCAGTTCAATGATCTCAAGTGCCTGACTAGAATAGTAGAATCAGATTCACTAATTGATAGAATTTTTACAGGAGATGTTTTGGAAGGTTTGGTTTAGTTATTGGTTTCGGACTTTTGGCTAGGCTATTGAATGGGCCTTCTGTTCTGGGCCTTGTTTCTTTCTTGGTTAAAGATTACTCTTCCTTGGGTTTAAGAGTACTCACATTAGAGTCTTTCAACAAATTCTTTATTTTAGTTATTCAAACACAATTGTTTTTTTGGTCTATTTACTGTATTCCTATCTACATCAATATCTCTATCATAAATATCTATAATATTATTTGTTTATATTAAAAATTCTAAAAATATCGTGCCTATTTTTTAATGTGAGAGAGTAATATTATATTATATTATATTATATTTTATATTTAGAGATTGCAATAGTGACGCAGTAGCTTTTCTTTACAGTGTCTATTTTACATATTCAGAATAGATTTTGATGTATCAAATCTCTTCTTTTGGGTTTCTAGTTTAACTTCTTGCATTAGTTTATGATGCAATTGCTTTAAAGTAAATTCTAAAATACGGCTCGTAATAAAGGCACTGTTAATTAACAACAGTAGCATGATTTTTATTGAAATAATAAAAATTTAAATTAGAATGGAGGTCTGATTTTTTTTTTTAGAACGTCTCATGTATTAACTTTATCTATCGATCTATGTATTACTTATATCTAAGATATCTAAGATTGCTAGAATCTGTTTTTTGTACGGGCGTTTGTTATGGGCTTGCTTTTAATTTCGGCCGTTCGATGAGTTGTGATTGGTTTTGATCGTGCGGTTCATGTTGTTGGACAACTCCATTTTGTCGGCTTCTGTCAATCGTTTATGGAGTTTGTCTTCTTTGGGAGCCACTTTGTGGACGTGTCACCATCTCTTCGTCACAGAGCTTATAGAGCTTGTGCTGAATTCTGCGGTTCATGTACCAGAAATTACTTATGTGTCTTGATCTTGCGGAGGGTATGTGTGTAAGAATGCGAGCCGTTTGATCTCAAGATTTTTGTCTTTTTCCTTGGGCTTATTCAGGAAGGTTGGCCATTGCTTTGCAGCTCACCTCTCTTACTCAAATTGTTCTCTTGCAAAAGTGGGTTCATCAAGGTAAGCATGACCGGATTTTACTACGATCTCTTCTAGGCCACAAATCCACTTTGCCTTCTAGTTGTCGTCATCTTCTTCACCGTGTTCTTCGCATTTCCCGCCTTTTCATACCCCAAATCATCATCTCTCTCTTCCGCCTTTCCTTCTACAGCTCTATTCATATCTCATAAAGTCCGGCTTCAGGTCTTTTTAATTTTATTTTTAAAATTAAAAAGATAAAAAGCATCCTCATTTTTTTTTAATTTCAGACAAAAAAAGACAAAAAAAATGATAGTCCCTAAAACGTTCCTCACTCTCTTGAATTGCCACATCAAGAATCATTTTATTTTTGACATTAAAAAGACAAAAAAAGCCTTATTTTTTTTGAATGTCAGACAAAAAGAACAAAAAAAATGAAGTCATTTCATAGAGTAGGGGTGAAAGAAGTAAAAGAGTGGACTCATCCATTGTTAACCGCAAACAATTTAGTGAAATAATCGGAGCTTGCACGCCATTGTTGATACGCCTAATTCATATGAGAAAGCAATCTTAGTCATTGGAAAGACTCTAGCCCCTTTTGTTGAAGACAACTTGATCCCTTGCTTTGACTTTGGCGACGGAAAATTAATTAGTCTACTCCCTCTCAAGTTGATGATGAATAATCCTACTACCTTTTGTTCCATCGTTTCTAATAAAAATTATCATGATTGGATTTTTTTTTGTTCATTTTAACCACTACTCATGATCAAGAAGTTTTTAGCTTTCACAGTGATCAATCCCCTTGTCATGGTTTTGAAAAAGTTTTGACCTGCTACAAAAACATAGTCCCAAACTTGAGACTTGCATGCAGTTTTTTTTTTCAATCCAATGTGTCATTTGATCAAGCAAATTTGCAACCCAATCTGTCTTTGATTAACTATGTTATTGCTTTCAGGGCTGACGACTTATGCACCGATAGTTGACACTTCACTTGACATTGTGTAGAATACTGGAGGCCAATACGAATGGTCAGGTATAATCAAAAGCTCAATATGTTTTCTATGTTTGTCTCTCAAACATTATCAATGCCATTACTAGAGTGTCAATACAAGGGATGGAGAACTGAGTCCACAAGAACATCTAGTAACTAGACATAGTACCATGAAGTTATTGTGCATGCCTGAATGTTTTTGCATTTCCTAATATCAATTGATGATGTTTTGGAGAATATATTTGTCAAAGTGGTGAACTCATTTGAATGAGAGTATTGTTTATATATTTTCGCCAGCAACAAATTATAACACCCGCGACACAAATTAATAGTCAACCAAACATATTCCAATAACTTAGGCTTTGTATGCTTTAACAATGTCCTACAAGGTGCTGAGATCACTGAGAAGCTTGGTCTTCACTCCCTCCGTCAACGTCCCTGGTGAGCTTATAAGAATGTGATGTTTCTTGCTCTTAAATAGTTTTTAGTCTTAACATGACTGTAACTGTATCATCTATAATATTTCAGGTACATCCAGAGCACTTTTGCAACCTCCGAGAAAGGGCTTTACAAGGGTTTCGATTGGCTCTCTGATAGAAACTCCCACATCGAAAAGATAGGGGAGTTAAGTCCTGTTTATAAGGAGGGCAAAGACTATTCCTTAACATGTCCAATAGGTTTTCACAAGAGCCCATGAAACATTGGTATTGTGGAGGCCCATTAGACTACAGCCGGTCCATGGGTGAGTGCACCCATGGATGCGAGCTGGCCCTATTGGACTGTTAGGGTGGGGTTTGGGCTTGGACTCTCCAGAGCCCATGAAACACTGGTATGGAGGGGTCCTTATTAATGGTATTGATAGGATTGTCCCACATCGGAAGATGTGGGAGCTAAGGTGTTATATATAGGAGGGAGGTATGGACCTCCCTTAGTACCCAAGGTTTTCTAGTATGGGCTGAGAGGCCTTGGGTACAGCCGGCCCATATGGGTGGATGTCGGTTAGGCCTTGGGTGCTGAGCGTGTATGGGCGCGACTCTATCAATGGTATCGGAGCGTACGATCTTGTTGTGCCTTCAACTTGGGGATGCACCTGCGGGGTGGCCGACTATGGTGCTCGACCCACTAGGCCAAGGGCCCTGCGGAGGGGCTGACCATGGTGCTCTACCAACGTGGGCGTTAGTCTTGAAGGGGAGGGTATTGATAGGATTGTCCCACATCGAAATATGTGGGAGCTAAGGTGTTGTTTATAGGGGGAGGTATGGGCCTCCCTTAGTACCCAAGGTTTTCTAGTATGGGCTGGAGGCCTTGGGTACAACCGGCCCATATGGGTGGGTGTCGGTTGGGCCTTGGATGCAGAGCGTGTATGGGAGCGACTCTATCACTCTCCAACAACATTGCTAACAAGGTGAGAATATAAGCATGTCACACCTTTTGTTTTGAAGTTTTATGCTTATATCAACTTTTGGGTTTGAGGTGCTTACTATATATAGGCTAATGATATTACCTTCTTTTACTCAGGTACCTGCTCAAGCTTACAACTTGAGGGATTCTCTTGTTGAGGTAAATTTAGAATTATAATACTTGTCTGGTGCATTTTTGTGGATGTTTCAGGTCAACGATTCATATCGTGTGTTCGGTTGGCTTCTCGATGAGAACTTTTTCATTTGTTATGGCATGTTGTTTTAAGTTTTGTTTTAGTATTCATGTATTGTTGGCTTCCCAGAAACAGAAAGTACAAAGTGTAGGGAATTAGTCATATCGAGGATTTACTTTTGAAGTAATTCATGTAAATGAACTTCAAGTGAGTTAAATGATTCAGAGTATGAAATCTCATTTTTTTTGTTCAACTTGATTTTTTAAGTTTGGATTTAAATAGTAAGCTCATCATAGTGTGTGGAGAATGACTTGCATAATGGTTTTCATTTCTTAATATGCATTTTCGAATTTTAATAGTTACTATGTTTGAGTGGATGTCTTTTGTCTAGAATATGATTTTTGATACCACTTCTTTGACAAATCATCAAAATGTGCTGCATGTGAGAGTTCTTAAGGTTATTTTATCATCTCTCATTCTCAGTCCCGCGGCAACTACCTAGTTTAGTTATAAGAAGATATTTTCTCGTTGAAAGATTTTTCTTATCAGCCACAAAGTAAATAAACGGTTAACGAACACAACACAATTTTGGGTAGACATAACATAATAATACAATTTTCTCATTCAAAGCTTCTTTTGCTTTATTGGGTTTATTTATGATGGTTCATCAAATTTAAGAAACAAGTATTGGGCATCAAAATTGTAGTCATTAAAAAATTTGTTAAATGCAATAACTTACAATAGTAACTAAACTAATTGAGAATCTCAAATAGGTCAGATGACACTCATGTGTGTGGTATCTCATAGAGGTTTCAAGTTCGATCCTCCCCTTACCCCTGTATTAAAAAAAACTAACGTTAACATATATAGATGATTCAAGTTCCTAACCATTAACAATGAGTTTTCCTGAAGGAGAACGTCTCGTAGTAATTTTACAGTTAAGCGTGCTTTTGAAGAGCACTATTGGGATGGGTGACCTCCTGGGAAGGTAAAGTCGTGTGGACCCGATATATTCACGAGACCCGAACAACCCAAAGTGGACAATATTATAGATATATATATGGGCTGAAAATTCTAATATGGTATCGGAGCCAACTCCACCTGTTTGGGTACTTATTGGGTCTTTCGAATATCCAATGGACGGATCACCCACAAGCAATCCTAACCCATACAGTCCACTTGTTGGGTTTCGTATATTCAGTCCATAAATACGGGGGAGTGTTAACATATATAGATGATTCCAGTTCTTAACCATCAACAATGAGTAATCGATTTGCTTTTTCTGGTATTTTGTGTAGAATTCCATCATCCTTGTCAAATTTAGAATTGGATCCAACCTGCATATTTCCATTTGGGTAGGCTCTGCTAAGAGCATCCACAATGGGCTCTATGTGTAGCACTACAAAACGGACTGATAAAATCCTGTGCACATTATAAACCATTAGATTGTAAAAAGCAAATCCAACTGTTTCAATTTTTTATTAAATTTTTTCTCATCTCTCCAACTCCCTCTCTCTCCCCTACTTTACTCGTTTCTTCTCAAACCACCACAAATTCAATCCCCCACTCACCCTTTCATCTTCCCCTTGTGAATTGCAGCGACTTCTCCCACAACTCCTCTCTGCTCCATTCTCATCAACAAATACTCCATGTGAGAGGATATAAAAAGCTACAATCTTTTCTGGCATGGATACAGTGCAGGGGCTCTTGCCATTGACTTGGCCACTTGGGTCTTAACCTTTTAAAAACCCACAAAAACTCAAGCGTCGTTGTTTTAAGCGCAGAAATTTTGTTGAATGATCTTGATTACAAATTTGATGTTGTTGTTGTTGAGTAGACGAAAATAATGAGAGCAAAAGCTGTTTCTATTGTCACTGTGGTGTTGAAGAAGGACCTATTCGGGGTAAGGAGGTCATTGGTGTGCCGATCTAGTGCGTGGTGGGTAGCAGGGGTATGGGTAGACGTCATCGGAGTGGTGAAAAATTGAGGGGAAGAAGAAGATGGAGAGAACAATTTTAGAGACATGTTTGTTTTGGTGGAGAGAGAAAATAAGTGAAATTTGGGAAAAAAATGTGGATCGTTGGATCAATCCAACGACTTATAACCTGCACAGGACTTTAGTCCGGTACTTGGTGTACCGGATCTCCCCTCAATCCCTACAAAACACACTTTTTTGATAAGTGTAGCACTACTAGCCCACAGTGGGAGCTAAATGACACTCTAAATGGGCTGAAAATTTGGAGCCACTCCTTATTTGGAGTACACTCTAAAAGCCCAAAAGTCACGCAAGAGGGGCCCAGTTCACTCTACTTCGTACGTTTCTCCTTCAATTCTCCATATTTGCCTTAGCTTCTCTGTCTTCTTTGAACGAAAGCTCTACGATCGCAACCTCAGTTCCATCCATGGAGAATCCTAACTCCACACAACAACACCCCCATCACCAATGCGAGCAGCGTCGTTTGCGTTTTATCAGCAACAATTTCTCAGTCAACAGTCGTTTGTTCCTCAATTTGGTGGTGTATCAAACACTGATTCTCAACCACCTACTCTATCATGGCAATATCTTCGAGCTCTTGTTCTTGAAGAAGCAACAATTCATTCAAGTATTGGTTTTGGTACGATCATTTTGAAGATCCTGTCATGATGTGTCCAATGGCAATGGCAATGGCAATGGCAATGGCAATAGCAAAGTGAGTGTATTTGCTCTTGTGGAATGGCTAGCTACCCACTCTGGGTGCTCTAATTCGCTTCGGCTTATGAACCCTCGGGCCCAAGTGGGCTCACTAAATGTTGTGGACCTTGTGATGGGTCATACCCACTACATAATAAAACCCATTGGAGGGCATATAATGGACTTGGATTCAATGTAGCCCATTTATCCAACTCGTCGGCTCAAGTACTTTTAAGCCCAAATAGTCCTTTCCGTTTCCTGGTAACCCAACACAAACTTTCTTCTTTTCCCTGATAGGAAAAGGGTTTTTCTTGAAAAACAAGATATTAAAATTGGAAACTGTATAAAATATCTATGGCAACCTACCCAACTCCATTCTCATCACCCATCCATTATAAATTCCTTTCCAGTTAGCCAAGCAAGCGTACGAAAAATCTTTGGATTGTCACGATGGCTCACCAAGGAGAATCTTCGGACTCGTGAGTACTCTTTGAGTCGCCTAAGCTTCGTCGATTACATATGTACTGCGAGTTTTGTTGACGATTGAGTTTGTTTATTGCAGGAAATCTACGAAGAAGGACTTCTCGACGGCGATTTTGGAACGGAAAAAGTCGCCAAATCGGCTAGTTGTAGACGAGGCCGTCAACGATGACAACTCCGTCGTTTTGATGCACCCAGAGACCATGGAGAAGCTCCAGCTCTTCCGTGGTGATACCATTCTCATCAAGGTAGTTTAGGCGTATCTCGGGATGCTTTGGAATTTTACTTCCCTTTTCCTTTACTTCTATGGTTCGTACATAAGTTGAGGAATGTTTTCGTGCAAATCCTAATTTTGTATGATTGTGTTAGGGTTTGGTGATAATCTTGGGCCCTTCGTATTTAGTTTATTTTTTCTCTGTTCTTGGTATTCTGGAGAAGTGCTATTTCTGTATCTGTGTCTTTAGCCTTTTTTTCCTTTGACAATTTTTTTTTCACTGGAC
This sequence comes from Tripterygium wilfordii, assembly GCF_013401445.1. Lineage (NCBI taxonomy): Eukaryota > Viridiplantae > Streptophyta > Magnoliopsida > Celastrales > Celastraceae > Tripterygium > Tripterygium wilfordii. The sequence continues at coordinate 11,308,676 of NC_052253.1, read as the reverse complement.
TATGTATTACGTTTGTACAATTCCATGCCATTGAAATCTAAATTTAGGTTCAATCGTGCAAATCCACTGCACTTTGAGGTGCTATTATGTGCTCTGATGAGCTTGTTGATTTTTTTATGCTGCTTCAGCTTGTGTTCTTTTGTGTCTAGTTTAGAGCTCAGTGACAGTTTTATTGTTAGTAATTTTTAACATTCTTCTTTTGCTTGATGTGTATGCTCATGCTTCATTGTATTAATCTGTGAATCGTATACATTCAAGGTAATTAAATGTTACTAATTACTGATTTTGTTATCTGGACATCAGTTTAGGCAATGTTTATATTTTCTTTTTATTTATTTAATTTTATTTCACAACCTACATTGTTTCAGGGTAAGAAACGGAAGGATACAATATGTATTGCTCTTGCTGATGACTCATGTGAGCAGCCAAGGATCAGAATGAACAAGGTTGTTAGATCAAATCTAAGGGTTCGACTAGGAGATGTTGTATCTG